>NC_133201.1:57498649-57746149 GCF_958299795.1 Porites lutea | reverse complement strand
CTATAATCTTCAGGATGCAGGAAGCAATACATCCTGTTTCTTACTTCTGGCTTAAGGTTGGTAATAAAAAATTGACTTTTCATTCTCTTGAGTGAGGATTTGTTAAAAACAGCTTTCTAGCTTTCAGCTTTCTTTCACTAAATTACGTGAAATGTAACAAAACGAAATTTTAATGCAGTAACTTTTTTTTAAAATACCTTATGTATTTTTTTATTCATGGGGGGGGGGGGGGGGGGGCTTCCAAAAAATTACTCTGATGAGGGGGGGGGGCATGCGAAAAAAATCGGAAATTGGGGGGGGGGTCATACAATTTTCAAATTACACTCCTCCAAATCCCACCAGCCCCCCCTACCCCATAAAAAATGAACGGTCCCTTAGCTGTTCAAGATGAGAAGACATGACATAAAATTTGTTGGTATAGTTGCTGATTTGGGGTTGTAGGAATGGATATCTGATACATGGGTAAACACATTTTGAATGCGAGCCGGGGCTAGCTTGTTTTGGACATCATACATTAAAAAAGAAACAGATTCGACATAACGAAAATGAACAGGCAGAATTAAGATTAACAAAAAAAGGAATAGCGTGTTCACACTTTGGAGAAAAGTCTATTAAGCGTATAGCACGCTTTTGAAGGAGAGCTTATCCACCATGTTGACTGTGGCGCTTGACCCCACGAGCTAATTCCATAGGCGAGGTAGGGGAAAATAAGAGAATGATATAACTTCACAATAATAGAACGGGGTACAAAGTTTAGCTATCATGCCAATGGTCTTGCTAGTTTTAAAAGCAACTATAGAAAAGTATGAGCTTTCCAGTTAAGATTCTTGTCAATAAGTATGTTAAGATATTTCACATAATCTTTACATTCTAATGCTGAATATGACATTTTATCGTTGTCAAAAATATTTATCGTTGGTTGAAAAGATAGCTACTTTCTATAATTTCGAAATATTACATGATTAGATTTCTTAGCATTTAGAGTTAGTTTGTTCTCTGTCAACCATTCGCAGACTTTGTTTAACTCAACATTTACTTCTAATTCTAAGGATTTAAGGCCTTTATTTCTGTACAAGATACTGGTGTAATCAGCAAATAAATAAAACTTGAACTTATCTGCACAGTTTGTGATATCATTTGTTGGGTACGGGTGTAATCACCGAATGAAGTTATACAAAGGACTGAAAAGATACTGAACAATGACCTATAAAACAACACACAAGCCAACCAACTATTTTTTTTTGCGCAGATTGCTCTTCAATACTGATATCATAGCTTTCTCAGGCCTCTCAGGTTCGATGGAAGAGGTTTTCTTCACCGAAAGCCAACTTTGAAAAAAGGTTCGCCAGACCAGAAATCAAAACGCCGCATATGCGCAGAAGCGTGTCACAGTCCCTTTAACTTGAGTTGTGAATATTATTGTTGCAGCACTGATTTGCTGGCTAGCATTAGCGAGAAAGCACATTATTCTTTACGTTGCTATAGCAGTACTGAGTAACCGTATTAATAATAATAACAATAATAATAATAATAATAATAATAATAATAGTAAAGATGATGAGGATGATGATGATGATGATGATGATGATGATGATGATAGTAAAGTGGATGCTTATAAATACCTAGGAGTGCTTGAAGGAGATGAAATCAAACACACCGAGATGAAATGAAGGATTGAGAAGGAACACTTCCGTTGTGTACGAAAAATATTATAGTCTAAACTGAACGGTGGAACTATGGTCACAGCAATCAATTGTAGAGCGTGACAGTAGTGCGATATGCGGCAGGAAAAGTGGATTGGACGAAAGAAGAGATATAGATTGTGGGTAGGAAAACGCCCAAATTGATGACTCTATCGAGACTCTACATCATACTTTGCATCCGCAGGCTGATTTTGACGGGCTTTACTTTAAAAGATCAGAGGGTGGTAGAGGATTTTATTGAGTATTGAGGACACTGCAAATAGTAATCCTGTTATGGTAAAAGTTGCGAAGCCGCATCGTTACAGCAAGCAAGAAAAGAGTGCTTCCAAGAGAAACAACTTCATGGGCAGTTTTGGGCATGAAGGAACACAGCAGAAGTAAGAGATAAAAAGACGTGGGAGTGCCTCAAAAAAAGCAGACTAAAGAAGGAGACGGAGGGTATGATTATGGCAGCACAAGACCAGGCATTAAGAACTAAAAGTATCAAGAGAGTAATCGACAAGCAAACTGTGTTTGCAACGTGCAGAATGTGATTAGACAATTAGCCATATTGTATAGGAATGCAAAAAAACTTGCTCAAAAGCAATATCGATGTTGGAGGCACGACAACGTGGCGCAGGTGATTCATTGAGACCTAATTATGTGGAAAGCTGGGTTGTGACAGGGAGGAAAAATATTACAATCATGGAGCCACAACCAAGGTATGAATCTACTGGGTGTCCCAAAAGGTCGTTCCTCTCCTTTATAAGTATGTATTTTAGTATGATTGGACGTAGTAAGCAAATCATTTAAACAAAAGTTGTCTTTCAATCTAATTCACTATTTTCATACTTGTTATTCCATCTGCTGAATCGAACATCCTATTAGTGTACTTCCACGTCAAAGGTGCGCATGCGGGAGTATGTTTTCCCACCACATATTATTTGTATTTTATAGCCCGAATTACTCGAACTCCTTCCTTGTTTTTTGCGTATATCACGAAAGATAAACCCCCTTAATGCAAAAACGTTTAGCTACGTGAAAGCATAAGCATGTATGCTTCGATTTACTGGTTTATCTGTTGTAGAAACTGTTAAAAAAAACTGAAAAATCCGAATGTTGGATGGTAAACTGATCATGAAGAAATGAAGGTTTTAAGGGAAAGAAATGAAGGGGAAGACCAAAAGTCTTGAATAAAGCGGCTAAAATAGTTGTAAAGAAGGCTAGATACAAAACAGGAGACTCGACGAGGAAGCTCTCAAATAGTTAACAATCCAAGTCCAGAAAGGGTCATGAAAAGCGAATGTTCAAAATTAGAGGCCCCCGAGATGGCAAAAAACCCTCTGCTTAGTCTGCCTGCAAGTAACGCCCAGCTCGTCTCCAATTTGTAAAGAAGTACAAAAGCCTTGCTGTGGAAGGGGGCGGGGATGATTATCTTTTCTGGGTGAATGCCCAAAATATATTTTTTTAGCTGCCTAAACTAAACAAATATTGTTTGGAGGTTGAACTGGCTCCTGCGCACCGGGTGACAATAAAGCTCAAAATGGATTGTGGGTCTACACGGTGTATCCCACTCCATGCCACAACGGCTACAGAATGTGATAAAAAAATAAAAAGGGCATGCCAGTACTGAAATTCTGAATACATGTACTCGATAGAGAAATAAACGTCCTCTAGAAATGTTATGTCGATATAAAGTTTTGGTCAAAAGTTATAGTGCATGAAATTAGAGGAACGAACTTTCGGGACACCGTGTACTAACAATCAACTGCTGTAGGACTTCAAAATACAGTAGACTGACAATAAGATTGAACACAACAAGCCTGACATTGTGGTATTGGATAAGGTAGAACGCAAGCGCCTGATTATTGATGTTGCTTGTCTATTTGACATCCGATGGTGGTTAGCAGGAGATTAGTGTCACATGTCGTTTGAAATCATTGCAGAGAGCATGCTTACTGGGTACAGCCAGAATTCTTCGCCTAACCCTAACCCTAAGTCTTAAACTCCTAAGGTCAGGGGCGGTGACTTGATGTTTAAGGAAGACTCCAGCGAGCCATCCAGAAGCTGTGTTTAATGTGCCATACGATTGGATTCAGGAATATGCCTCATCTTAACTTTAACTGGCCTGCACGGAACCACAATTTTTACAACTGAATGTCTTCCCAGTACGTTTGAAACTCAGATGACATGAAATACGGCAGTATCAAGAGACCAGATGATAACTCATGCAACGTCCCTTAATGCATGTTTGGCGTGTAATACGAATCTTTTATCATCTTCCTCGTCAGTGATCTGGATGCAAAAATGGTAGGAGCCGGCTGACGAACGTTTCATAACAAATTTCAAGTTTTTGTTGCTTGTATACGAGGAAATACGAGAGCAATGCCACAACATAAACTTTCTTAAAGTTTCGGAGGTGTTGTTCGAATATTTCGAGTTGTTGTAAATTAAAAAGTTCATCATTCGCAAGTCTTCAAAAACGTTGTCCTTGCGAGTTTATAATTTTGGTCTGAAATTGGCAATGGAAGATTTTCAAGCTTCGTTATCTACATAGGTGTACAAGCAGTTTTTGGCCGGAAGCGGGGGGAAGGCGGTGAACCATTTGCTCAAAAATTCTCACAAGTTGCCCAAATTTTTACGAAACATTCGAAGAGAAGAGAGGGTCATACGGTGCACTAATATAGACCTACATATCAAGGGAAAATATTCTTATATACGAATCTATCATCTGAGCTAATAAAGCAAATCACAAGAAATAGCTATCTCTGCTATTTCGACAGCGAAAGATATGAGTGATACGATCCACGTCATTGTTGACTACAGAGTCTAATGTTATTTAGTAGAATGTTACTGACAGGTTGTTGCCCGATGGTACTGCGGAGGTAAGTTACGTTTTCAATCTGCGCAACGCATGGCACTGAATGATCTTCTACAGAACACGATTTAGCAGGAGTATCACTCATTAGAAAACTCCAGCCTAGGCTGAATATTATTACTTTTCTGCCGATTTTAGGCTGAAAATATTCTTGTATTATTCTTAAATTGTAGCCTCTGACTTTTCCGTTTTACACGGGGTATAAATTGCAGTTAATGGCAGTAGCACGTTGTTTTTCTTTTTGGTGGCTAGTTTTGACGTTAAGAGAAATTAGAAAGAAAGAATATCACGGTTAAGAACATGTACATTTTTTCTGCTCGGCTTCCAGAATCTCGCCGTCGACTTTGTGAAAACTTTGAAACGCGGGAGAACGGCTTTCTTTATCAAGTGTTTCACTGTGACAGATATTTTTTAAAGAAACCAAAGAAGCAACCACTGTCTCTCGCCGATTTCAGTTTAAAGTAGAAAATATCTATCTCATCGAAAAAAACATGGATAATTATTTTAAAAATGGCTTTACCCAAATTTCTCTTGCTCTAGCTGTCCAAAATTTGATGGAGGGGTGGGGGGGACTGCCAGCCTCCCGATCACGTATACCTAGGCCCCTGACTATCTGCGTACTCAGAGGATCCATCATTCCAGTACAAAAAAGGAAATAAGAAGCAGCCTTGCTTTTACTCTCTTCATCGGTTTTATAAGACTAAAAAAAATAACACCGTCTTTCCTTAATTGTCAGAAAATCATAATCAATTGAAAAATTAGACAGACTTAGTAAAACATCGAGAAGTGCAATTCAATCTTTACACCCTGCTTTTTCAGTAACGTCCCTCAGTCTCTGAATGGACACTGTTGTTTGTATCTAGTTGTTATTACAATCACACACTTCCACCTGATGAACGTACCATTTGGTAATGGGATAAATTTTAGTGTAGAGCCAATTGCCCTTGCAGAAAAACGCAGGGTTAGCTTCAATTAGGCCAGCAAACTGTGCATGGGTCCCGGACGATGAATCTGTCAATTGACTCGTGGGAGTCAGTCAATCAAACAATACCTATATTTAAGTGTCAAACTAACACAGCAGTAGAGAAATTACCAAATGGGGGCACTATGAATTAATTATAAGCAACTTTTCCCGGGGAGGTACTTGGCTAAATTTTTGCTGGGTATGTGCCACTGGCCTCTTTGAGCCCCTACTCCATTATAGTCTGTTCTCTGACCAATTATAGACCCCATCTTAGTCACTTTTAAGCAAATAAGTAATTTTCACGATCTCAACTTAGGCACTTTCTATTTTTATGAATTGACCCATTTTTTTAAACTGAATGAAGAACACTTTCTTTTCAGCTGCAGTACAAACATTCTGCTACTTTTGCTAACCGTAGATGTGAAGAACTGTCTTACCCCAAAACATCCAAAAATGTACGACCCCATTCTAGTTACTCTATTGAAAATGCGACCCCACTATAGTCAATCTAGTCGTGAAAATGCGACCCCATCAAGCGGCACATCCCCATTAGCCTCTTATAAGAAAGTACCCCCCTCGAACAACTATTGCAGCAATTAAAGCCGAATTGATAAAACTATTTTATTATTACTATCATTATTGACTAGATACCGAACTTTAAAATGCATAAGATTTACACATGTATAATTGCTAAATTAAAATGTATGAACAAGTGTGTATGAACTTCGTGAAAGTAGTAGTGTGTTTATTACGCACTACACAGAGTGCAATTTGAGCACTGAGCGTCAGCAAGCAAGGAATTTAGGTCAAGTTGTAGAGGATGCTGCTTGAACACAGATAGTGTAGGGAGGTCCCTGATCTTTTTAGGCAGTTTCTTATTTCTGACAAAGAATGTATATGTAATGCTTTACAATAAAAATGTAATATTAGAAACCATGTCACATAGTTTCGGTGAAATGGTGAAAAATTTGGCTTGAAAGGTTGCTATTATCTTCCCTTAATCTCCTACCAAAAGCTCGTTTTGCCTTTAACATGAATTTGAGGCTGATTGAAAATGGCTATATTGTGTGTTTTCACATGACGTCATGGCGGCCATATTTGTGTCCCAAAACAATGAAACGGCGGCCATGTTTGTGTCCCAAACCAGTCCTGTGGGAGTTGAACTCTTTTCTTGTGTAAACGCTTTCTTTTGTTCCAATAAATTTGCATAGATGCTGGCCACGTGAGTGAAAACACAGAATACCGTAAAATTCGGAAAATATGCCCTGTGGCTTATTTTTTCAAAGACCCTTTTTGAGGGGTTTATTTTTGGAGGGGCTTATTTACGGAGGGAAATTTGAGTTTCAAAATCGATTGGACTAACCTTATAGTTGGAAATTTACCGTTTTTGTTTTGTTTTAATTTGTATTTGAGGGCAACTTCCAAGTACAAGCCCCCAGGGGGCCTATTTTCGGAGGGGCGATGTAACGGAGGGTCTTATGCGTTACGAGTTTGGGGCGGCTTATATTTGGGGCTTATACAGGGAGGGGCTTATTTTCGGAATTTTACGGTATAAGCTTAGCCCTGGAATTTTGCGTTAACAAATAGATGAATTTGAAAGTAATAAGTTCCTTTTGCCTGAAATGGATCGCTAAACACGAAAAACTCTCGGCATAATCCCTAAAAGACCTTTGAAGATTGCATCACCCGTTGAACAAAGATACTTTGACACATCTCAGGAGAGAACAGTATTTATCATATCGCTCCCTATCAAAACGGCGGTAATTTTGTTAAATGTATCTTGGAGCAGTCTGTGGAGATATATAAGTAAGTTGGTTTTCTTGCGCAGTGTGTTCATTTGAATTTACTTGGTTTCAACTTTCAGCCTCACTTTCATGTTAGTAGCCCAAATCGTATACCAAGAGGATGCTTCATAGCCTGAAATTCATCCGATTGATTCGAGTCGTTTTCTCCTCTCAACAACGGGCAATAACGACTCGAAGTAATCGGATGAAATTCAGGCTAGGTGTTTCAATCTATCAAAATTCATCGTCAAACCTTTTTTTGTCTTCTGGGCTTAGCAAAACGTCCCTAGCTCCTATCTCTTCTCCCTTCGGTACTGATTTTAGTTACCACCGAAGCGAAACGAGATTATCACTCGGAAAACTAAGGGACGGACCATTAGAAAAGTTATGGGGGAGTGGGGACTTTTTGAGCCGCAGGATTTTTTTTTTCGTTATAAAATTCCTAGTGTGATATTTTTTTAGGCCGTAGCATGAATATTTTTTAAGGTTAATTGACGTGCTCAATTTTTTTTTGTACTTTGCTAATGGTCCGTCGCTAAACAGCCAATTGTATGGTGTTTTGCTAATAAAGCAAATTACGTCATAATTCAAATCGAAAACTTATCAACAAACCAGCCAGCCATCTTGCTTATATTCTCCGCGCAAGGAAACTTATTTCGTTCTCTTTGGAACAGTTTTGTACCGCACTGAAGGAGGAACATGGAATATTTTGACGAATATGATGTTTACAATTTCGACAAAGCGGCGACGTCCATCAGCAATTCTCGAAAGGGAAGAACAAAACGAGAGGCAAAATTAAACACAAACCGACCGAATCCTGGAGGACACGAGCGAAAGGTCACTGAGAAACTAAAGAATACCGAGAAGAAAAGAAATTGCCGAAACGGACCGAGAACTAAATGAAGCATGGACACAAGTGGAAACACAGAAGTCGTTGAATGACCCTAAGACCAAGCTGCGTTTGTGAATGGCCGACGAAATTTGGATGATTCTACTACACTTGATATTGTATACGGACACAAGGTTATCTGCATTTTGTCAAAAGCAGAGATGAACCAGTGATATGCTAAACGGACCATAAAGGTTCCGGTTATTTTTCAGTGTCATTTAAAAGCTTCTTCTCGGATGGAGTTTGTGTTTAACGATGGATCGATGATGCTAGTTCTATGGATGGTGAAGAAAATGTTAATAACAACGTTGTAATAAGATGCATGATCAAAGATATGTCTTTTATTCAGCCGTTTATTGAAACATTAAACTGATTAAAGACACAGCAAACTCCACAAGATCACGAGCTGTTTTGCATTTTTGTGTAGATTGTTTATTTTGTGGATCAATTTCCATGTTCTTGGCTCCTTCTGTTGTTTGTTTCAACTCCGATTATCATACATTACCGTACCCCGGTAGGCAACCTTTGCCAAGTATAGAAATAGAAAGGGAAAGGGAATTATAATTTTGCCGAAGAAACAAATTGAACCACAACACGCTCCCTTCCATTTTCACCGAGTGTGAAAAGATGGAACTGGTTGTAACAGTCCGGAAGTTTAAAGAATTTTTTAGTGGGTTTTTGCTTTTCAAATATTCATTGGAGTCACTCAATCCACTCACCTAATCTACTCACACGCCCTCCACCCTCCCATGTCTCCCCAATGAACCACGGGTCGCGTAAGCATCGGCGCGGCATTGTTGCCTAACCTTCGAAATTTATTAAACTTTATAAAGAATCCTTAAAAGGATTTGAATGGGGAAGAAACTATTGTTTCTGTACCCTATTTATGTGAAGGGATTTAATCAAAAATCGGCAAACCTCATTTAAATTGTGTTTTTCTTCTCTCCTGTTGGTTCCCGAGCTACTCCAGGCTACTGTTCCAGATCAACGGTAATTCTTTTAATTGTTGATTACATTGTTTAGTTCAGTTCCCATTGGGATCATTAGACTCCTTGTGAATTTCGCAGCACTTGTCATTGTGTTGTTTTGTCTGTTCATACTTCTAACCGGAAATATTTTATATTCGGCTGAGCTTAGCGATAGAGAGTAGAATTATTGTTCAGCGTTCTGGCTGAATAGCAGCAGCAACAACAACAACAACTTTGTACAAAAATACAGATATTGAATGGTTTGCCCCGCAAATAGCTGGAAAGCTAGTCGTGGCGAGGCAAGACAAGTACATCAATAACACAATTATCTAG
The DNA here is from genome assembly GCF_958299795.1 of Porites lutea. Classification (NCBI taxonomy): domain Eukaryota; kingdom Metazoa; phylum Cnidaria; class Anthozoa; order Scleractinia; family Poritidae; genus Porites; species Porites lutea. The sequence continues at coordinate 57,736,651 of NC_133201.1, read as the reverse complement.
TACCTAAACCTTAAACTATTAGAAAGCCTTGCAGATTGGAACTAAACAGAAGTTAAGTGATCTAATTAACGCAGCGCTCACTGACATACAATGATAACACAGAAAAAGATAAGAATACATAAAACCTTTAGCAAAAGTAGCGAACAAAAGCCGAATCATAGCTGTCCGATTAGCCTTTAAAATCTACAACTGTCTCCAATTTAGTAGAGGGTTTTTTTACCCTCGGCTAAATACTATATTGACACTTTAATAAAGTCATGATGATGATGATGCAGGGTACATGTAATTTTGACGTACACAGCAATGTCTCTGCCAGGCCATAGGGAACCCACGCTCTTATTTGTAAACTGCTAAATGGAAATTAAATAAGAGATGAAATTTTACCTTTTTAGTTTTATCCTTCAATCTGCTGTGGTGCGAAGTGAAATGGAAGTTGTTTTACGATGCGAAGACTATGTCCAAGTCGACGCTTTAACCGTTGCTGATTTCACAATGCTTTATGTGGTAACGCGCCGGTTGTTATTATCGTCTCGCGCTTCATCGTTGGTTATTAACTCTTTTCTCTTACTCTCTTAAATATTAATAACCAACAATGAAACGCGAGACGATAATAACAAACGGCGCGTGACACCAACAGTGAAATGAGAGCCAAACCACATAAATGTGTAATCAACAACGGTTAAAGCGTCGACTTGAACATAGTTTTTGCATCGTAAAACAACTTCTATTTCAGTTCGCACCACAGCAGATTCAAAAATAAAACAAAACAGGAAAGATTTTCTCTCTTATTTAATTTCCATTTTAATACGAGCATGGGTGCCCTGTGGCCAGGTAGCCTGTTCCAGGCGTTCACATAGTAGAGCGCGGCGGTCAGTGGGGATCGAGTTAAGTCTCCCCTCGTTTTTTTAATTTTTCCTCGTGAATTTTTCGCCCGCGCTCTACTAGCTGAACGCCTGGAACAGGCTCAGGCTGTAACGGCGCGGCCACAGTATGCAACCGGATGTCACGATAGCTGATGGGTGATTGGCACCTTGCTTGCTCAGCTCAGTTCAGTTCAGTTCAGTTCTCAGTTGCTGAGATACTCATGTATATATTTTTGCTCCTAGGAAAATTTGAAACTGTCATGATCAAAGATTGAACTTGCAGCATGTTACAGGAAAATGACGGCAGCGTTAGTGTAATTTACACCATCTTAAATTAGAGTCAAATTAAAGGTAACGTTTCTCAAATGAATTTCTGACCAAGATAACGCCAAGGACATCGAGAGAGTCTGGAATCGAATCTTCTGTCAGCGGTCTTTCCCATTAAAATAGGTAAAGCGAGTAAAGCAAGATGGCGGACAGATGAGATTGATATGGTTATTCGCGGTTGAAGTATATTTTCTGCGATTTTCGTTTAGGCTTAAACAATGTCTGCTAATCCCATTCCTCTTCGCCTTCCGCCCATGCCGAAGATCGCAGATATCCTACGGATTTATGGACTATCGGCCAAGAAACAACTCAGTCAGAATTTTATTCTCGACCTGAACATTACTGGTAAGAAGGTCTTGAAAGGGTTGGTCAGGTTACTTGGATACAGATTTGTTTCTATAAAACACGTTTTTTGTACAAGACGTTTTGATGCAAAAGTTCATGGGCGCTTCGCTACAAATATAAAGTAGATTCGATACGACTTTTTGTTTCGAGGGTATTCAACTTGAGAGTTCTGGCCGCCAAAATTGGATTGATGCTGGTTTAAAATTTGGGGACAAAGATACCTATAGATACAATATTTTCTATCGATAGGGCAATGAGGTAGCTGTTAAGTTATTTATCGGTTTGGAAATTTACTTGTAATTTGAAAAAAAAAAGAAAAAAAAAACACGCTCAGGAATTGTATCAACATCCTAGATACTTTTGTTAATACCATAATTATTTCAAGTTAGCCGTTGTGTAGGCTGAAACACGCCTAACTTGATCAAAGTCCCTTCTTTACTTGCCTGTTCCTTGGCAAATTTAGGAAATTAGGTTTGGCAGATACTCTTTATTTATTTATTTTTTTTCATTTATTTCTAGAATTTATTACATCACACACAAACAAGGAAGACAATAGTGCATAGTGCATACATGTACAATGTAGTGCATTGTATAGTGATACTGGTTTATGGTTGTTGTGATACAAAGTCTTGTACTGACATCACTTATCGATATTAATGTGCCAACCAGAAACACATTGGGTCTTGAAACAAGAGATTATTTTGTTTCACTCGTTTCAAATTAAAATTAATAACAAAAACAATCTTTGTAAACAGTGATGTCTCCTATGCTGCTACATTTTAGACAGTAGTTCGGCTACCAGCATTTCTTCTTTGCAAAACATGTGAAGTCTTCTACCAATTTTTCAGCTCTACCAAAACAGCTACTGTAAGCTAATACAGCCTTGTCCCTAGTGCTTAGCACTAGCCCATGCTATGTGCAGAATTCTACTGGATATCGCAAATGTCTATGAAATTTTGTTAACACTTCCTCTTTATGAATAATTAGTCAGAGGCATTTCAGCAAACCAGAAGCAGTGAAACAGTTTGAATTTATAATAAGGGTATGATGTTATCATGCCAAGTGTACATGTACATGTATGTGAAGTGATGAAATTGTCATGTAGAAATGATTTTTTTGTTGAAAGAGAACATTCCCTTTGCTTGTAGATAAGATTGCCCGAGTTGCAGATGTATTTGACTGTCATGTCTGTGAAGTAGGAGCTGGCCCTGGGTCACTCACAAGGTCTCTGTTGCATGCTGGAGCCAAGCATGTCTCTGCTGTCGAAATTGATGGCAGATTTATGCCCTCATTAGAGGTACATGTATAATAATCATACAAAGTATTAGACAGGTAGAAGAATCTCTTACTTCTTCAAAAGTATGATGCTTACAATTTTTTTTGTTTGTTTGTTTCTTTTATTTTCCATCAGCATTGTATGATTTAAAATCTCATCAAGTATCTGATAGTCAGCGATTCCAGCCTCTTCAGATCTAAAATAATTTAAAATCTGAAGATTGCCTCTGACTGCCCTGTAGTATTAACCCCCTCCCCCCCCAATTTTACACAAATTGGCCCAGTCTTATTTATAAGATGGGTGTGGCTTAGAAAATTTTATTAAGTATTACTTATGAAGTTTAGGTTAACTAAAATTCATTTCCAAGACTGCAATGATGAAATTAATAATCTTTACAAGTATAAATGAAGCAGAAATACTTTCCAAAATACTGCAGAAATTCTACTACGAGTGGCAAATAGTTTTGAACTTTGGGAAAAATGGGCTAAGTTACAAACTAGAGCACAGAGAGCTCACTGGTCAATTTTATCCCCAAAATCTGGTGACCTGTACAGGAGACTGGGAGACTGTGCAGAGTCTGGGAGACTCCTGGACTAGCCAGGAGAGTGGGCATATATGTTACAGGTCAAAATTAAATTTAGGTTAAACAAATTTTTAAGCAAGGTTGATTCTCAATTTCCTTTGTCTCCTAGCCCTAATTCATAAATAATTTGAGCTACATGTAGGAGACGAAGGAACTAAAGAAACAACCAAGGGTAAACGTAGAAAAAAATTAACCTGAATTTAATTTTGACCTGTAACATATACAGTATATGGATATGGATAGTGTTAATCATTATATTGTACTGGATCACCCCAAAGGTTAAACATAAACAACTGTTAGGGATGCTGTCCAACCTCTTGTCATCAACCACTCAAAATGCCGAGATTTAGTGGTTGCCTACCATAGACATTTTTTTAGTTAATATGATATGTGTAGTTCCATGTTTTCACCGAAAATTCCTGGGATACTCTAAGTGGCATAGTACATACATTGAACACAGAGATCAGGCAATATGTCAAGTAGGTGCTTATGAGAGGTTAGGCAAATGGAAAAAAAAAACCCTTCCACAATTTTTCAACTTTTGACATGGACTACTTAGGGAAAATCTGTCGACACCACTGGAAAGAGCACCTTGAAAATAGTTAAACTGCCAAATTTGAAAGTGATACATCTTAAGTGAGTGAAGATATACAAATGTACATGTACAGTCCCTAGCTCTGCTAAAATTTACTGTTGTTTGTATGGTGGGAAGCAAGTTTGTGCCCCCTCCATACAAATGTCTGTAATTTTTGAGACTTTGAGGAGCTATATCTTCATTAGTTTTTGACAAACCATTTTCAAACTTGGCAATTCTACTAATTTTTAGGCATTCTTTCCAGTGGTGTCGATGGATTTTCCCTAACTTGTCCACGTCAAAATTGAAAAAACCATGGAAGGGTCTGTTATAAATATGTCATTGAGTGAAGTGTAGTCACTCACCATATTGGGCTTACAAGATGTTCTATCTAGAGGTCTTCTAATGAGAAAAGATTGGTGTTTTGGATAGACTGCTGCTTAAAAACACCTTGTGCAACACTGTAATGATTTCTCAACTTTTGTTGCTGCTATATTGTGTAAACAATGTTACCACTCTTTGTGTTAAACAGAAACAATTCAATGGCTGCCAAACTATTCTGGCTCATTACAGTTGAACACAGAACATGACCCAGTTTAGTGGCCTTAGCTCCCATGAGTCTCCTGTAGTTTAGTGGTGGAGCATCACACACACTGGTAACCTAAGATCATTAGGTTTGACTCCTACTGGAAATACACACAGAGTTTTTCTTCTGAGCCACCTGTGTCACTTACTTAGCAAACATCTTTCTCAAACATAAAATTACAGTGTATGTGCAGTTCGTGTCTAATTTTGAGTTCTACCACTTCTGGTGTAAACGAGTTAAATCTATCACTTTTTTGAAACTAGATGCTTCAAAGTGCCAGTAAAGGAAGACTTACCGTACACCATGCAGACATTATGAAATTTCACATACCAGATGCTTTCCCAAGAGCAGATGTTGTGAGATGGGAGTCCAATGGTACTGTTACTTTACGGTTTTTAAGTTTCTTTTTACATGTTCCATTCCAGAATGTTATAGTTAAAAGGGAAGACTAGAATGCAAAACTAAAGTTAGAGGTGCATTTCATATTTTTTGAAAGTAAAATAATACAATGTAACTATTCAATGTACTATTTCACAAAAGCTGAAGACAGCTTTTAGGAAATTGCAGGTGAGGCTGACAATGTGAGTCTGCTAACAATGAAACAATGAAACAATGAAAGGTTGACCGAAACGAAAGTATTGATGATTTGTCCGATAAAACAATCATATCAATTCATTTTATGGATTAAAAGAATGCACTATTCTTTCTTGTTGGAAATAAACTATTCCATAGCATTCTATCACACACTCCCACACTCTCTCACCTGACTCCACCACAGTCAGCTGCAAACCTGGTGGTCAGAGCCGGACTCAAACAAAGGATTGCCAGATTACGAGACCACTGTCCACCCTGTTCCAATAAATGGCAATGGAGTGTGAGCCTTTCTGGTCAACTTGGCAACTATAGATGGAGCATCAGCTTAAGTATTCAATATGTTTGTAGATCTGTACAAGTTTATGTTCATGCTTAAGCTTATCAATTAATATCCTAATTATACCTTAACAACAGTCCTTATCTGTAATAGTAAACTTAAGCAAAGACGTTTTTGAGTGACGCACGCCAACCGGAAGTGGACTATAATGAGAAAGGGATTAAGAAATACAAATTTGGTAGCGTCGATAAATTTTAAAATGTAAAAGACCTCACTTCCGGTTGACGTGTGTCGCTCAAGAACGCCTTTGCTTAAGTTCGCTAATAACTATCTTATCAAGGCGGGAAGGAATGAAAATTAATAGTAATGCCCCAAAGAACCAAACCCTTTTTTTTTTTGACTTATTGTACTGTCTAAAATTAATTCATTTTTTTTATTATAGATACTCCAGGTGTATGCATGGTTGGTAATCTCCCGTTCAATGTGTCAATTCCTCTTCTTCTTCAGTGGTTAGAGGCCATTCCTCAGAGGGCAGGTCCATTTGTTTTTGGAAGGACACCAATGGCCCTGGTGTTTCAGAAGGAAGTTGCTGATGTATGTCATGAATAATTTCAATATTAGTGTCAGAACTGTGTGAATATTTTCAGTGGCTATTGTGTGGCCCTTTTTTTGTTTAACCTGCGTGCAGACGTGTCGTTTCTATTTCGGTTGCATAGTGAAAATAAAAAGTATGCACGCAGACAATTTTTTTTTTTTTAAATTTTGTTTTTGCCTTAATTTTAAGTGAACAATAATCATGATTTTTTTGTTCATTGGCATTCCTAGAAGTCGTGTGAAATTCTCAGTCATTACAAAGATGATCGATTGTTTGTAGAATTACATTAAATTAACGGCAAACGGCAAACGTTAAATATACAATGACCAAGTTTTCCCTTTGCTTATCGTTCACTGTTAATTGTGTCTACGCAAAAGTAAGTAATTATTTTATGCCAGTTGCACCCGTAGAAATAGCTTTGGTCGGTTTATGCGCGCTCAGCCCAAAATTAAAAAAATTGTAAACTTTACTGTTGCGCAGACTGATTGTGGCGTTTTTGTCATAAACGCGATTTTAAATCTTTCTCTTAACATTAGCAAACTCGGAAAAATTTATGACAGTAGTCCGGTTTTCTGCACATTTTTTTTATCTGATAAGGTCATATGAATCTAAAATTCTATGAAAAAGAACATGATCCTAACGGTTGAATGAACTACCTAGGCGGCAGAAAAAGAACCGGAAAAATTCGGGCTTGACCGGGAGTCGAACCCTGGCCTTTGCGATGACCGGATGCAACGCTCTATCCATTGATATGAGCTAATCAAGCCAATATTCAGGTTCTTTTTCAACTGCTTATGTTGTTCATTCAACTGCGAGGATCATGTTCCCGTTGAAATTTTTATCCAGCGGTTCAAGATATGATTTATTTCATATATTTCAATGTGAAATTTGTTTGCAGTGTTTAACCAGCTTTCTCCAACATGCTACCTGTATGTGCTTCCGCCGTCAGACTGTTTGCCGACCAAATTCTTCGGAAGGTAAATGCAAAGAACAAATTGTTTAAAACAAACAAACAACAACAACAACGAACAAAAACAGTTCTTGCAACTTATGCTGTTGCCAAAAAAAAAAAAATCCCCCCCAAAATGAGTCTTATTGGGGTTCGAACACAGACCACTGCGTTACCGGTGCAGGGCTCTAACCATTGAGCTAGCAAGCCAACTGGAAGCTGATCATTTTTTTTTTTTTTTTTGAGGCTTTCTCTCTGCTACTGTTAAGTTCCGTTTTTAACTGCGATCATTTTCTTTGCATTTACTTGTGGTTCAAATATATGAAATTCATCAATTAATCGAGGAAGTTGTTCGTCGCCTTTACCAAATACAATAAGGCTATGTTTGTTAAATTGAGCACGTCATTTTCTATTCCGCTCCATGCAAACTTATTACGTTTTCCTTTTCTTCTTGTCTAGAACATCCAATCTCCTCCAGGGAACAGTGAATGCACCAGACTGGCGATTATGACGCAGTATCTTTGTGAAGTGAAGAAGAAATACTCATTACCAAGACAAGTATTTGTGCCAGAACCCAAGGTACTGTATGGCAATGTGGCGAGGTCTACATATAAAGTAAAATCCAGCTTGCAATATACACGAATCTAGTGGGTTAAGAATTTGTGTGTTGTGTTAGCTCTTAAAGGGAACTCTTTAATCAAATTAAATCTCAAATCCCGGCGTCGACGCCATATACTCTTTTTTTCGATAAGAATGTCGAGGCTGAAATTTGCGAAATTTTAAGACTATTTGAAGAATACATCCGAGGCTAAGAGTCAGTCGAGTGAAAAAGGACTCAATTTTGTGTTTAAAGATATGTAAATACGGTACAATTGTACATTTTAAATTTAACTGTATTAAGTTATTCCTTTCACTTAACTGCAAGAACACTGGTAATTGAAACCCCAATACATTCTAAAGCCGAAAATAATGCCATAAGCCATAATTTATAATTAAGAATAATTCAAGAATATTTTCAGCCTAGAAGAAGAATAAAATAATAATTTTTAGCCTGGGCCGGAAAAACAACATTCTAATATATAGAAAAGAGTGTATGTGGCTTGAGTTTGTTGCTGGTTCTCTCCTTTGCTGCCCCCCTTCTCAAAAACCAACATTCCACTTAAACGGTATCTGTGTATTTTATTTTTATTTGTTTATCTTCAGGCAGCCGAATAGAACAAGTGTGAAGTTTTGAAAAACATCTTTTTTTTTTGTTGACTACAGAGTATCGGATCTAAAAACATCGGAATTTTGTTGCTGTCGATGGTCAAACACTTGAAGTCTTTCCTTTCTTTCCTTTCTTTTGTTCCTTTCTTTCACCTTTCTTTGACTTTATTTCATCACCTGAGTAGCCTTGTGATTTTGTAAGCGGTAATATGTTCTGCGCAACGTGCGAGATTTTAAAATTTCTGAACATTAGATAAATAAGGTACGTGGTACACTAAAACGATTATTCACCTGTGTGTCATTGAAAGTGGCGAATAATTACTCCCACTTAATTGTCTTGTTAACTGTCCAACGGCTTCTTTTTAACTGCTCCTGCAGATTTTATGTTTTCGGATTTGGTGTTTTTAATGCGCATATTTCATTTATCCAGGTTGATGCCTCGTTACTGTGTTTTGTTCCAAGAGTAACCCCACTCATCAATGCTCCGTTTATTGTTGTGGAGCAAGTGGTTAAAGCGATTTACTCGGAGCGGAGGAAAACCATTCGAAATTCTTTACGGTAAGGCAGCTCAATGTTGGGGGAAGAGCTCGTGGATGTCGAGAGAGATGTGTTTGCACCAAAGAATTAATTTATTGGAAGCGTTCACATACCAGTTTTGCTAGACGTATTTTAACCTCGGTTAGTAACTCAACTAGAGGAACCTGGTTGGTAACCGGTCGTATCGATACGATCTCAAGCAGTGGAGTTGCACAAAAAGTTTGCGCTTGAGTAAGATTTGAGTGAATATTCTTCGTTCTTTAAACCAAGCCCGTGAAGCTATTTACAACTGGACTGAATAAACTTGTATCGAAACGCAGGCTTAGTTTTGCCAAAATGAACAAAATAATCATGAGCTTTTGATGAATGAGGGTTGATATAGGGTTCACTTGATATCCACAGGTAATATACGCGTGGCCGTCAACCAAAAATTGAAGATAAAAAAATTAAACAAAATTTAAGTAAATATTAAATATACACAATTCTAGAAAGTCCTACTTACAAACAATAGTTATAAGGATTTATGGTCATGAAAGGTACGTTTTAAGTTTCAGCGAAAATGTACTGATCGACCTGGCCTCTATATCGTGACGTGAGATATTTGTGCTCGTTTTGGGCGTTATTTGTACTCTGTCGAGTGAAGTTGAATAATAAAGTACAGCACAGTTTAATCCTCCAGTCAGTAATCATATTACCATGGAGTTGCATTGGCGACTACACGGTCAACCAATGCAGTGAAACCACTCTTATTTTGTGTAGACCTCTTTGCTTGCTCGATAAAGACATTTAATAGCTTAGCAATATTTGTCCAAGGGTCCAGTTGGTATAGACGCTTCGACTTCGCAAACAGCATCTTCTTTGTCAGCATAGTGTGTAGACAACGGCAAACATGACCATCATATTTTAAATATTGGCTTGTGATCACATTTCCGAGACTGTTGTTTTTTGTTATGTATAGGATGTTCATAGACCCTCTCTTGTCTGAATAGACCTTTCCATGGTTTTTTCAACTTTTAACGGCGACCAGTTAGCGTACGCATGGCTAAAAAGAACGCCTTAGAATTAGTAAAGTGATTTGTGAAAACTAACGAAAATATAGCTCCGTGAAGTAGTCGCCGAATTTTATAGAACTTTTATGGTGGGGGTAAGTTCGTGCCCCGTACAATACAAACGTCTGTAAAATTTCGCGACTTTGTGGAGCAATATATTCACTTCCTTTTAACGTACCACCTTTAGACTTGCTAAGGTTCCTAATTATAGGGCGCTCTTTCCAGTAAAATGTGAGGGGATCTATAAAGTTTTATCTGCCAAAGTTTTACGGAAGATTATAGGGCAGTCAGTTTAGTTCTGCATGAAACAATTGTGCATCGAAAAATTCCTCATCTCCAAGGTGTTTAGTGTTGGCTCTGGTCTGTAATAGCCTGCGAAAACATCCGTTTCTCCTCGCTCTTCGCCGCTGTGGACGTTTCGCGAGGAGGAACGTCTGCGACTCAGCGACAGAAATTCCATACTGATGACGTAAAATCTGTCCGGAATCCGGTCAGAAGCGCTGATTGGTCGACGGAGTAGTTACATTGTTTTAGCTATTGTTTACGAATGACAGACAAAAGACAAAAGGCCACAAAGGTCAAATGTAAACGCGAAGAATCTCTAACAAAACAGTCAATATTTCTGGAATATAGTCTTCTCTAGAGGAAGCATTTGAGTTTTGGTGGAGCTCGTTGGCAGGTGAACACAACACTTCGCCAAAATCGACCAGAAGACACGCAAAATTGGACAAATTTATGTTAGGAACCCCATGACTACCGGATTCATTATGTAAACCTTGATTTGCGTCATCAGTATGGAATTTCTGTCGCTGAGTCGCAGACGTTCCTCTTTGCGAAACGTCCCCAGCGGCGAAGAGCGAGGAGAAACGGATGTTTTCGCAGGCTAGGTCTGTAGTCGAAAGAAATTGCTAAGACTAAGAATTGTCCTTTGTTTATGTTCCGCAGAACCTTGTTTCCCCACAAACCGGAGCTTGCTGACGAGCTAATGGAGAGGAGTGAACTGGACTCCACTTTGCGTCCTCATCAAGTTGACTTTGACGATTACGATAAGATCTGTCAATCATTCATAGAACTATCGCGTGATCACAGTTTGCCCGTCACCCCTCTCAGAGTGCGAAAACCTGTTTCCATAACAACAGTCTCAAACAAAGAGGAGAGAACTGACAAAAACGAAAATGATCTTGAGATAAGATCGCTTTAAGGAAGCTATGACGGCCATTTGCTACACCCATGCCCACAATAAGCAATAATGTGTGGCCGCTTTGTATAAACCAGGCAGCAATGTATTCTGCGGGGGTAATGAGAGCTGATAATGAAAGGAAACCGGGAGTTCGGTGGCGCGCAACATGCCAGGATGTCCTTCTAAGCTCGAGATCTTCGGTCACACGCTCAAATTTCCTCTCTACAGCGCTTCCATAAAAAGATCCTGGTTGCACTGGTATATTATTCCAACATTCGTTGAACGAATTTTTGTAAATGTAGACTCCGATGCTGTGAGCGCCAGGCAATAATAGAGATAGCATTATGAAAAATTACTCTATAAATTCACTTTGTTAACATGGCGAAAACAAATGGTACTTTGCTAAAATACTATGAAGGTAGCTCTTACGATTTTTTTCGCGTGGGTGGTCCATCGCGCGTGCGACTCTCAAGTTTTCATAGGAATGCTATACCTCCCAACTTTTCCTAAGTCGCATGCCTGTTATTTTCGTATTCATATTACCCGAATTTGGTCTGAAATCAGGTAGCAGCCTTCAAGCTAGACCGTGGGTTCTCCCGGTCGATAAATATCAAATATTTATTAAGTTAACGACTTTTTAAAGGGAAGAAAATCAATAAAAGAAAAACGCGAACACTGTGTTGAAGTTTTTTGCTGTTTGTTTGTTTTTTCGATTAAAAGATCATGAAAAGCTTGAAGTTTGACCTTCTGCACTATTATAGACTATATAATATATTAGCCAGGGCTAAACGCGAAGCTCTCGTTAATATACTTACGCAAACAAAAACTAAAATCGTGTAATGCTAGACGGCAAAAAACAACAACAACAACTTTGCACGTGCAGCACACTTTTCTGTAGATTTCTTTGTCGTTGTTTTGCACGACTAAAAAGTGAAACTTCCTAGTTACACGTTTTATTTAGCCTGAGGAAAGAGCCGACATTTGGCGACGCTAACACTGGTTTCCCCGCCAAATGACGTCTGAGAAACGAGCGCAGAAATTCCATACTGATCACGCGTTACTACTCAGATCTGGGTAGTGCTCTGATTGGTCGTGGCGAGTGGGAAATTTGATTCAACCAATCAGAGGCACTCCCCTGATCTGGGTAGTGACCGGTCATCGTAATGGAATTTCTGCGCTCGTTTCTCAGAAGTCATTTGGCTGGAAAACCGTGGTAGTGTTGCCAAATGTCGGCTGTTTCCTCAGGCTACGTTTTATTTTGCTCACAAAAAAATTTCGTTGCTCGTGCTCCTGTGCGTTGCTATAAAATTTCCATGTTGTTCTTCCAACGAAATTTGTCTCTTTTGTTGTTGTTTTTATCTCGCTCTAGCTCTCTCCATTCAACCAAAACTTCCTGTTTGAATTTTCGACAACAGGGAATGGAACATCATTTTCAAAGATTTCCAAAAAGAGGACAACCTTTCGAGGTATACCCAAATGTTCCCCAAAATTTTCTTTCCATTCAAATTTGCTCCCGGAATTTCTAGAATTTTCATCCCCATCCCTCCAGAAAAATAATGGTCCATCCCTTACTCTCCACAACGGCAACGGCCACTAACGCGCGCGGTCCCCAGCTACCAAAAAGACCTCTCGACGTAGCGGAGCGAGAAAGAAAGCAGGTAAACCAAGACGATTGTAGGCGATATTACCAGGGGCCCTCTAAAAGCGTGAAAAGCGACGTCGCTGTTAAACTCTTTAGCGAAGCGATCAAGGATGGCGTCTCTTACTCTTCCTATGTGGGCGACGACACCACTGAGCATGCTGAGATTCGCCTTAAGACACTGGTCTATTATGAGATCGAGAAGTTTATTTACATTAACCACCCAACACCCAACTAGAACTCTAGGGTCAATCACTAGGCATGCTCGACTTGGTGGAAACACAACACGGATCCTGCCAACTATTGCCGCCACGCAGACTTACCAGGTGGAAAAGACGTCAGTGGTAATGATCTCCGTGCATGCCTTGAAGATGCCCTTAGCCGTTTCCTTACTGAGGAAGCTGCCAGAAAATTGGCCACAGTATAGTCGAGCCAACGTAATGAATTTCTCAACAGTATTGTTGGCACCTAGGGTCCCAAGACACGTCATAACGGTGACTCGGAAAGTGCCGACTATAGAACGTTGGCAGGGATAGCAGCCCAGTTCAACAAGGCCATGGTTACTCCTACATCACAGCCGCTGCAAATGACCTTGGTATCACCGGAGGTGGGGTGACAATTGTCAGAAAAAAAATCCTGCGAGGGAAACTTGCCTGAAAGAAAAATCCTGTTCAGAGCTCTACAGCCGAAGATATCTTCGAAATTAATGAAACAATATGTTGCTGATGTAAAATCTTACGTAAATCTTTCGATGAGTTACAAAAGAAGACATATTAAAAAAGAAATAATAAAATAAAATAAATTAACAAAGCCTATGCTCCGGAAAAAAATCCTGTAGACATTAAGCTTATAAAAACAAATTCATGCGCCAAAAAATTTTCATCGTCCTCCGGGTATTTCTAATGGTCTACCCCTAATTCAAGTTGGTACGAAAATCTGGACAATAGAAAATGGTTGCAAGGAACAAACATTGTAAATATGACACAATAGACCTCTCAAGAAATTTTAAAGAAACTTCATTGACGGATGTTATAAATGAATAAATTAGCGTTCCTATTCATTTTTTGAAATACTGAAAATGGTGCAATTACTATAACTGGCAAAGCAAGAGATCATACAAACCGACTTCCTTGCAATACCGAGGATTGAAAGCTTAAATTAACATGTACCTTTCTAAAGTAGCGGGCAAAAATTGGTAAGCATTCTTCTGAGTCGTTATTTAAATGTTCTAAAAAATACAAAAAAAGACCCTTGAAAAAACACACGCGCTTTATTCGAAAATGCTCATATATAGAAATCAACCAAACTTGGCCAAAGTGTTACCCATAATGTACAGTATTCATAATTTTAACCGATTTTCTAAAGGCTGTTCGTTACTCTAAGCAAATACCAAAGTTTGCTATGGCAACGTCGCGTTGATAGGGACGCTCCGATCTTCAAAAACCTTACTGGCATGACAAACTTCAATCTATTGCTAGTTTGAATGATTGTCTACTAAATGTTTTCAAGGTTAAAAGTTGGTTGTCAGGCAACTGAAAACCCCCATCAATGCAAGCCACCTATACAGCTAATTAAGTAAACTGGAATCGAAATAAACTAGAAGCTACTTTTGAAATTTAACGTACAGGTAATATTCTATAAGCATTATAGAATATTTACTTATCTCTACAGGGATGGCATTGCAATCTGCTGGTAAGGCAGCAATCCCCAAGTAGTATTTGATTTTAAAGCGGAGCCCCCGTAGCTGAGGAAATTTGGTAATCTATCCATCCGAGAAAATTTGGTTATTACGTCAGCGTACGACCGAACGCTGACCATACAGACTCTGGAGGAGAGGGAAGGGAGTCAGAAGTCAGCCCGTCGGGGGAGGAGAATGTTAAAGCTGAGGTGAAATCTTACATTTCAAGCACACCGCTCGTTTCGCCAGTAAATCACATGGCCGCCCGGACTTTTAGAGAGAAAAACACAACAAAAAAGAACGAGTCTTTCTTTCCAGTAAATATTAAAGTCTACATTGACTTGGATGACAGGGAAAGAGCCAGAGTGAGAAATAAATAACAATGGAGACCAATTTCGTTGGAAAAAAAATTTGAAAATTATATAGCGGCGGTGAGAAAATGAGCGGCAGTGAAAAAACAGAGTGAACAGGAACACAAACATTTCCTCCATAAAACGTGTAAATAGGAAGTTAAAAGTGGTTTAACGTTGTAGTCGTGCAAAACAACGGCAAGAAAATGTACAAAAAACAAAAAAATGTGCTGCACGTGAAAAGTTGTTTATTTGCTAATTAGATCTGTTGTTTTTGTTTTTTACCGTTTTTGTTGTTTTCACCTTGTCTATGGTATTACTCGATTTTATATTTTCTTTCAGGAAACTACTATAAATACTAAAGAGAGCTTCGCTTTTAGCCCTGGCTAAATCTATATATCAATTAGAATGGTGTCCTTTAGGCGGGTGTTAAGAATGTGATAGTCCAAACCACGAATAAAATAGACCTTTCTTCGTTACCTGTAAACAAAGGCACAATATCGAGGCTCGGGTGGACAAAATACAGTGATTTGTCCACCTGGGCCTCGTCCTCATTTCTTTATGTTTGCTCACTGGAACGTACTGCGGGAAAGATCTATTAACATTTTCTGTCATTGTCTTTAATAAAATTATGGGCAAAAGGAAAGCGTTTCATTTGTTTTCTTGTTTGTATGTTGTCGAAGATTTAATGATGGTGAGGCATGGAAATGTTTTCAGAAAAATACTTGGTATTTTATTATTTAAAAGCTTTGAAGGTGAGCACTTTTATGAAGGGGCCTTTATTTCCATAAAGCAGTTTAGCTGCCAAATATTTTGCACTCAGAGTGAACATTGTTTTCGTCGACTTTACCGACAAATTTCTTGCAGTAACGCAAATTTTGCCAGGAGAGCTTTGATTTCTACCTCATTCCAACCTCATTGAGACCTTAACGTAAGCGTTTCCGAGGAAACTTCGTATATTGACGTCATCAATTGGAAAATTTTTACCTAGTGTTATTAATAGAAAGATATCAGCATTTTGAGGGTACTTAAGAAACACTATACTTCAATATATTTTTTTAATATGAAGGCGAATGCGATGCTCATGGTAGTGATGGCAGCGCTTAGGGTGGGCAAGCAAAGTTTTTGTTGTAAAATTAAGGATATTACTGACTTAATATATCGTCCAATCATTGATCACTGACTAATTGGAACGTATTTTGAATCTCGACCTACGAAAATGATATATCAATATTAGTGCAGTGACGCAAATGGTAGAGTAATAAACACGTCACTAAGGCTTGAATATGGGCATAAAATCGGGGGTCTCTCTCAAAATCTTGTTATTTGCTTTTCTTTCCTTTTTTTCGCCCTGGGCATTTTGCTGCAAAATCTCGGATTTCTAAACGAGCATCGCGGCGTCTTGGAGAGTTTCGGATTTTACTCTGATTCGCCAACCCTTACCTCAAAGAGCATTCATTCAGTCTTACTACACTCCTTCTTAAGACTGTATGTCTTGATTTGTTTGCATCTCACAAAAATGCTCAATTATGTTCAAATCGAGGAAGAGCCAAAAATGGAGGCGAATCTCTCAAATATTTGCTTATTTGAAAGTGAAAATGGAGATGGAGGAAGTGAGCAAAAGTGCAACCAGGAAGGTAAGTACTTAATTGCAGGTCCTCTATTGTTGCTTTCCATCACAGGCAAACCGGCCGGTTCACAGTTTGGGAAAATAGTAAGCAAAATTTAGGACTGGAAAATATCGTCCCTGAATCGCGTTTACCATTTGCATAAATCAGTTCCATAACAGAGAAACGGCCGCAAAAGCCTGAAACTTGTATAATCAAAGATGGCTTTGAAAAAACGGAACACGAATTTCCGTTTGGAACATTCCGTTCCGTGCCGTTATTCCCGTTGCATGCTCCCCGAGATTTTTCGCAGGAACGACCCAAAAAGTCATGTTCCATTTACTTTCCAACCGGATCTTCCGAACTTTTTTTTTTGGTAAACAAGCGATGAAATGTTCGCAATTGCCTTGTCATGTATTGTTTTCGACTAGAGGTTTATTTATCCGCTATTCCTTTTTCTACCCACATTATATTTCACATCGAGCGATTTTCCATCTAAGAAGTGAAAAAGGCCTTTTATTTTGACAGACAGATACATATACCTAGGCGGGATTGCCTAATTTTCCGAATAAAGACAGAGTACTAATATTATTTATTTATTTGTGTCCAAGAAATAAGTTGTAACAAAATGGTAATTGACAATTTGCACCCAGAGATTAGGTTCTACTTACTTTTGGCTTAGAAACTAATATTTAAAAGAAAATTCAGACGAGTCTGTCGAAAAAAAGAGAGCATGATGTAAATGGTATACCCGAAACACTAACTGTCAATAACCAAAATCACTTCTGCTGCATGCTTTTGTAATTATTTCCATACGTGGAAATTACGAAGAAATAAGGAGCGCTTACCGATTGTACAGAAAATCCGGTAATGCCAGGGAGAATTTAAATGGAACGATTCATCCCGGTGGAATGTTTTCACAAAAAAAATAATGCCTTCCGAGGTACTACCTTTTTCCAGCTTTTGCCGAAACGGCCGGTATTTTCTGTATCCTTTGTCGTTACTAGTACCAGGCTCTCATGTCGAGGAGTAGCGAAAAATTTACCGGCATTTTCTAAATGGCACAACTTAATCTTGTTCCTTTTTTCGGTGCCAAAAAAGAAAAATACCAGTGACATTTGAGGCAAATTTTCACCGACATTTCAGTGTACAAATGGTAAGCGCTCCTTATTTCTTCATAATTTTCACGTAAGGAAATAATTAAAAAAGCATGCAGCAGAAGTGATTTAGGTTAGTGCCGGTTAGTCACCGACGACAATTAACTGCCTACAGAAAAATAGTCTGATCATGAAATCTCGACCGTGCATGTGTTTGGAGAGAATGGCGTTTCTGTGTTTCCAAATAAATTGCAAAATAAAACGGGCATACCAAAAGGCCATTCTACAGTTGAGTGAACATGAATGAGGCTGAGGTTGACCTTGTTTTCATACAAACCCCTTTCCTTCTCTTATGGAAATTATGCTTACAGGCTGGTTTTCGCTAGCAACAGAGTCGGAGTCGGAGTGACTTACGGACAATCAAAAATCGGTGTCGTAGGCGGAGTCATAAACACGACGGAATGGGAGTCAGACGAATCAGAACGGTTTCATTTTCTTCCGACTCCGCTTACGACTCCGTCGTTTACTATCTAGTAAAAACCAGATTGTCGGAGTCGGAAGCAGAAGAACCATTCACAAGGCACGTTCCCACGCTTTGTAATTGGTTTAGTTCTTCCTCTTCTGCTTGTGACTCCTACGACCCAGTTTTCACTTGATCGTAAACGACGGAGTCGTCGTAAGAGGAATCAGAACGCTGTTTTCACTAGATCGTTACGTTAAGTTCTACGTTTCTGATTACGACTCCGACTCCGTCGCTAGTGAAAACCAGCCTTAAAAAATATTAGTTTGTTAAATTTCAGGAGTTATTGAAGACGAACGCAGTCGACAATCAGCTAAAGCGAAAAGTCATACTTAACACTCGACCGCTATCAAAGAGTTTTGAATTGACTCCTTTGACGTGAGTCTCAGCTTGCACACCCCGTTGAAAAATGTTCATTGTCGGCTTAACTTTTGTGGAAAACCAATTTTAACATGAAATGAAACAAAATGAAACCGTGTTGATGCGTCGATGGGCCAGCGGAGTGGACGGAAAAAAAGTGTCTTTATTAAGTCAGCTACCATAATGAAGAAAAACATCTAAAAAAAATAAAACATCTTTTGCTTCTAATTTATCGTAAAGTAAATCCTCTATCGAGCAACCAGATTGGGAGTTTTTTCTTTTCAAGGATCTAACTAAGTTTTGGTACATTCTCTCTTACGTCCTCCTAAATGCTCCTATACATTCCTATCAGGCAATCCACATGATCAGAAAAAATTCCAGCCAGGGCAACGACAAAAGAGGACAAACTTTACCTTGCTTCAGCGACATGAGCTGGAAAAAGCTTTCAGTCAGTGCCAGTATCTCACGCCGCATTCCTGCCGTCGGTTACAGGAGCTTGGAATCCATAAACAAAATATCAAGGTAACAGTGTTTAATCTTTTAGGGAATTTTATTCCGTTAAACAACTCACATAGTTGTTTGATAAGAGCAGTGAACGTCAAAGTAGCGTGTAGTCCTCACGTTTGTTTGGACACACAATAAAGATTTAGCCAAGGCTAAAAGTAAAGCTCCAGTTAATAAATTTATAATTTACTTCCAAAAATAAACTTGAAACCATCGCAAAGAAATCCACTTGGAGTTGAGCGTGAGATTAGTTGAAAAGTAGTAATTTATGGGCAGATAACCTCCAAAAAATAACATAACCTCTATGGGTCGATACCTGAGACCGCAATACGGTCATGTGATACTGGTCTGCAGATACACTGTTTTGACAGCTATCAATTGACCACAACATAGATGTGCAATATCAGGTTGCAGGCTCCCATGCACACTAGCTAGAAAGTGTGAGATTTCACATTGGTTTTCCTGTGGTGCGAACAGATGGGTTGACATGGACGGATGTACGGTCACGTGATCGCCCAAATTTCTCGCATGGGTAGATAACCAATTTTTTTTAGCCATATGGCTCCGCTCGCGCTCGCTTCGCGCACTTGTAGCAAAGTTATGGGAGAATACGTTTATTGTATATTAATTTTAATGATAACATTTTGTAAAAAATTGGTTATTACTGGGCAGGCATAATATTGATCCTTAGACGTAGAGCTGCTACAAATTCCAGATAATTAAATTTCTGATATTAAAGCCATTTCGAATACAACAGTTTTCGAAGACCATACTGATATTTTTTAATCGCCTTAAAAGTGTTTTTATCAAAAAAATTGGCGGAGCCGTTCTAGAGATATACAGTCAAAGCGCTAAA
Source organism: Porites lutea (assembly GCF_958299795.1). Lineage (NCBI taxonomy): Eukaryota > Metazoa > Cnidaria > Anthozoa > Scleractinia > Poritidae > Porites > Porites lutea. The sequence continues at coordinate 57,717,099 of NC_133201.1, read as the reverse complement.
AGTCAAAACTGAGAACAAAGTTAGACTTTGAAAGGTGGTGAGAAAACAGGTTTGAGTTTTAAGATCGCACTAAATCAAAGAAAATACGCCAAAATTTCCTAGCAGCGAAATATGATATTTAGCAGCATTCTGATGCTAACTTAAGACTAATTTGAGTAATTCAAAACTTTTTATGAAACAATTTGTCATGACTTTTGAAAATATAAGGTTTGAAAGATATTTAAGTTTTATTTGAATTCAAACACACTGAATTTTTTACTTGTCACGGAGGTTATTTGCTAAGGTCCTGGTGTCGGTTTTTTAGTAGCAGGTCTTGATCGTGCTAAATTCGGCTTTTATCGATTTCAAAGTTTTTGTTTATTGTTGTCATATTGATATCGATTTTACTTAAAATTTTATTTTGACAAACTTCAATTCATAATTAATAACTGGCGAAAATTTTACAGCGATCGGACAAGGATAAAATCACTTTTAAGGCGATTGAAAAATATCGGTATGGCCTCCGAAAAACTGCATCGAAACACCTTATGTGTTCAAGAAAGGTTGAGTTGAACACACAAGTTCAATATTAACTGCTTTGCATTTGACACGGATATTAGCTATTTACCTCACAGTTCACAGAAGGTTTGATTTTTTTTTAGTGAAAGCTTATTTTTTAGGACAGTTTTGAGATCAATAGTATAAGATCGTCCATCTCATGTAGGGTTCAGGCCTGGACAAATCGACTAAAGCCACTCGCTAGGTAGCATCCTCAAAGTAAGAAGCGGTAGGGCACAATCTGGTCTGTCATTTTCAACACTGTAAATTGTACCAAGAGGTTAAGTACAAAATCTGGTGCCTTAGGAAAATAGTTGAACAAAGAACTAACCAGTCAATTGTCTTTGCGTTTGTTTGTTTCCTTTATTTGTAAACAATAAGCGCTTTATTGTATTTGCAGGTTTGGTTTAAGAATAGGCGTGTAAAGTGGAGAAAAGAGATGCGTAATTGGGGACTTCCAGAGAAGGGAAAGACCGTATGTATGCCAAGCAACTCGTCTCAAGAGAATGATTCACCAACAAAACGGAGCCCTGTACTGCCAGAGGTCGATAGAAACATCAATGAGGGTATATTCATGCAAGGCTTAGCTCTATTGCCGTCAGAGAGAAGCACCCTGTCATATTATTCAGATGTCTGTGATGGTCTGTGGAATTCCAGCGGGAAAAATAGTTTGCGACCGACTAATATGTTTTACAGAGAGAGCAAGGGATTTCCATTTGAAACTGAAGCTCCCCCTCACATTCAAAGTTCCATTAATAGCACCGACATGACGGACAACTTTAGCTTTATGGGTAACAGTAGTCAAGGTGAAATTACACTTGACAGCGGCGATACGCGCGCTTCTTGGATTCGTGGTGTTGGCCGTTTGTCTGAGGGTAGCGTGACACGTGAGCCTTACGTCATGCGTGAACTCATGAGGAAGCCGCAATATCAACCTTCATACCAGTTGAGTCCTCTATGTACTGAGAAAACTCCTGGTCATGATCAAAGGAGCGTCGTTCCACAAATTTATGAGACTGACCAGACTGTTCCAAACCAAAAGAGAGATCCAGAAGATGGATACAACCGACTACCGCAAAGAATGGAACCCTTGAATGAAGCAACTGTCCAAGATAGTGAAAATGGGTTGCTTCTGGATGACCTGATGAACATTATTGCCAAAGAGCAACTAGAACACCAGCGTAACCTCCAACAGAATAGTAGCTAAGGACTTTTATCGCTGCACTGAGTTCTTCATTGGTCACCTGTTACCAGGGGCATTTGCCTGCTTTCGTAGAAATTATAATGACACAATGGTATTCTCTTTTGTTCTTGAAAATGAGCAAAGGCAATGCCCAAATTCTCCTCTGGGCCTTTTTTGTTTTAATGCTACTGTTGCTGCTGGAGTTGGGGTAAGCTGCTTGATTCGACGTGAATTGTTTTATTCTCCAAATTTGTTTTGTGCAAGTCAACGAATTGAACTATTAAATCTTTTACCGTATGTTTTCAGTGAGTTGAATCTAGTGATGTTATATTGTTTATAGGGAATGAGACTAACAGCATTAGAAGATTCAGATTATGAATCACTATCACGGTGACCATCATTGCTATAATATAAACACGAAGAAATTACTGTAAAAATTGCAGACATTGATGAATCGTTCACTGGGTACGAACAAATGGCGTTCTCTTTGTAGTAATAAAGGTCTTTATCAATAATTCATTGCGCAAACAGACGTGCAACAATTTACATGGCAAGAAAATTACTAAAGGAAAGCGAAAAATACGTAAGGAAAACCACTAAATAAATATTAGGTACTATTAAAAAGACATTTATTTATAAAAACTGATTAATAACGACTTGTCCGAACATTAGATAAAATATAATTAGGGGACCCAGTTCTCATCTGCCGTGTTCTCTGGGGAGGTAAAAGGTCGCTCAACGCAGTGTGCGGTGGAAGTAATCCTTCGCCACAACTTCATATCTATAACGACGAATTTCCAGGATTACTGCTTTAAGCAGTAACCAAACTTAAAACACCTAGAAAAGAGCTTATCAATTCTACTTAAATATTAAGTAAGTCCAAATTCGCAATAGAGTACCCATAATATTTACATATTCTTACTAGTTATAGCTATTGATAAGTGCCAACTCAAGCCAGCATGCACAGTAAGGGACGAAGACTCGAGGTACGAGATTGGTGCCAACGAAAGAAGATTTTACCTATACGCATGCGCTGTTTAATTTGTTTAGAAATGTCATGAAATACAGTAACTGATGAAAAATAGATTGATTCGATTGCATTGAAAATAGTGCAAACTTAAAGCAAGGGACATACACTCTCTGCTTTCTCTGATCTAAAAAGCTAATAAGCCAATTAATAATATATGGATTAATGTTAACCTGCTTCAATTTACTACAGAGGATATTAGGTGATACAGAGTCGAAGGCCTTACTTATTTGTGGTTTTATTTATAGCGTGATAATATTTATCTTTGAAAGGTTAGAACCTAGGAGTTATTCCATAAGTAAGTTGAGCATGATCGTCCGGGTGAACGTAGTCCTGAATAGGACTGTTGACTAAAATACAGCAACTAAAGTTTGACCAGTCAGGTCAATAACCAGAGTTTAAAATTCATGGCTTTGACTCTGAAGATTACTACCGCACAGGTTGTTGAAACGTCAATCACTGTCAGGGACTGTCAACATCAGTCATATTCAGCACTACGTTCACCCGGTCGATGATGCTCAACTTACTTCTTTTTATCTATCGCTCATGTTTACCTCAAAGAAAACCTCATTCTCACAACATCGGTATGGAGTTTACGCTTACATACCAAAAACTTCTCACACATTGGTCTGTTCTTACAAGATGCATCAAGATAATTTGTGAACTATATCGTAAATTATATAGCTTTTAAGTTATTTTGTAATTATTATCATCATTACATATCCAAAATGTCTTGGAAGACTATAGGTACCTGGGTAGGGCAGGGTTTTTTTTGTGTGGCACCTTTGGCAAATGCCAGCAGCCTCTTAGCCACCATCGCTGAGGCTTCAACACCACTGCCTGGTGTGTGCAATAGGACCCTCTGTCAATGGCACTCCAGCGATCGACAGAACAGTAGAAGGTTTTGTTGGATAGACCGAACTACTGGCTGAACGTTAGCCTGCGAGCAAGCTCTCCTATTTGGGCAAGCGAAGCGAGCCTCGCGAGAACCCAAATACGATAGCTTGCTCGCAGGCTAGCTGAACGTGCTTGTGTTGCCTAGCGTATGGACACCGGCTAAGGCCAGTTAGTAACGAGATACTGCATAGCAGGAAGATACATTTATGGCAAGATTTCACAATTTTATTTCTAGAAAGATTAGATCAGGGTAAGATTAGCACTTTTTTATGAAGGGGCCCCTTAGTTATTGCAGTTACGTAAATGTTACCATGAAACCTTCGTTTAGTTGATACATTGACGTGAGTGTTGCTGTGAAACTTCGTACATTGACAAAGCTAAGATTCGCACTTTTATCAGTGGCCCCACTGATTACAAGAGTTAAACTGTATACTTGGTGAGCACTTTTTTTGGTCACCATGGCAACTTTCTTGCAGTTACGTAAATAATGCCAATGACCTTGGATTTCTACTCGCTTTAGTCGAGACCTTGACAAGCGTTACCGTGGAAACTTCTTGAATTGACGTAATATCAATCAAAAAAACTTTGACTAGCGTTATTTATAGGAAGATATCGGCATTTTATTGTAGACTGTATTTGAATTTCTCTTTTTTTTTATAAGGCGAGAGAATTCAGTGCACATGATGATGCTAAGAGTTGACAGGAAAAGTTTGCTTTGTATAAACTTCTTGTTTAGTAAGGAAATCACTTGGTTTATATCATCTAGAAACACATGCATTCTAACACTGGCTAATTGGAATGCATTGGAATCCGTGATGACGATATGAGTTTTCAAATGCGTTGCTTTGTGACGCAAATGGTTGACGCATCTTAGGGTTAAGGATGGGCTTAAAATGATAGTCCTTGAAAAAGTTTCATGAACGTTGTGAACGTTGTTGCACAATCTCGGATTTTTAATCAAGCATCTCGGCGTCTAGGCGAGTTTCGGATCATTTCCAGATTTGCCATATTCCCGTGAACAGCGTTGATTCAGTCAGACCACACAACTCTTGAACACTCTATTTCTGGATTTATTTTTATCTCACAAAGTATGGTTGATTATGGTAAAAGCGAAAACGAGCCAAGGATGGAGGCAAACCTGAGGTCAGAGCTAACAGAAGCAAGTGTTTGCTCATTTGAAAGGCAAAACGGAGATGTAGGCAACAATCTAAAGTGTGAAGAGGGAGGTATGTAATGGCTACCGAGCAGCTTCCCTATCAAATATTGCGTGGTTATTATTATTGTTAACGAAATGCTTTAGCTGTGGTGAATGTAATGTACCGATATTGCACCAAGGGAGCGAGCCATAACCAATGGCCAAAGGTCCCTTGGGTTAGTTCTCCTCCTTCAACTTTCCGATACCTTCCTTAAGATCCTGGCTGTTCCCAACTTAGCTGTTTTCTGCAGCAAACCCGTATTAATGGTAATCCCCAGCTTGTCAAGCCATGTATCGAATCTTTTGCTTACTGCACCGGGTGTATCAACCACTACCGGGACCACCTCCACCCGTCAAATACCCCATAATTTTCTAATCTCCCTCTTCAGACCTTGGTATGTCTCAACCTTTTAATTTTTTTATTATTATTATAATTATTATTATCCATATTACGAAAGGAATTGTAAATAGTGTTTTGACGAAATAATTTTTTTAAAGTTAATTAATTGTAAATAGGATTTTAATAGTTAGCATTGTTATCAATAAAATATGTTCGATTAAAAATTTTAAAAAATATATTATTATTATTATTATTATTGTTATTTGACCTCAGGTTTATTTAACCGTTACTCCTTGTGCTGCCCGTCTATTTCAAACAAAAGCACAAAAAGTCTCTTATTTCAATGTCAGTGACGAAAAGCATGAAACTAAGATTTTGATCAATTATCAACAAGCCACGAAATAAGTTGTATTTACTCCGGTTAAGGTGGCTCGCACCAGTTTTCACCTCATTTTGACGGTTTTAATTTTACAAAAACAGAGCAAAAAAGCACTCCAAAGCCATTATATAGCAGCACTCTTGTAATTTTTGTTCAAGATTCTATAATTGAGTGTAGATACATCCCTACAGGTAATACACATGATCAGAAAAAATGCCAGCCAGGGCAACCGAAAAAGAGGACAAACTTTACCTTGCTTCAACGACATGAGCTGGAAAAAGCTTTCAGTCAATGCCAGTATCTCACGCCGCATTCCTGCCGTCAGTTACAGGAGCTCGGAATCAATAAACAAAACCTCAAGGTAATACTGTTTCATGTTGAAATTATGAATATATGAAAATCATATATGTGAACTGTGGAGTGAAGAATTATATGAAAGAATATCATCGCAGTTATACACGCACCTTTTGCAGTTGCGAAAAGAAAGTCTAAAAAAATTCAGGCTTGTACGGGATTCGAACCCTTGACCTCTGGGATACCGGTCCAGCGCTCTAGTGATTAAGCTAACAAGCCAACTGGGAGCAGGTAGTTGAAATATTGGTTCCCGTGAAAGGATGATGATGAAGTTATGAATATATGAAAATCACTCCGCAGTTCACATATGTGATATTCATATTAAAAACTACAAGCTGAAGATAAAACAATTGAAGATATAAAACACCACAGTCACGTCATTAAGTCTCCCCCCCCCCCCCCCCCCCGTTTATAAGCCCACCCAAAACCCCTTACAAACTTGTATAAGCCTAGGGCTTATAAGCGGCAGTTTACGGTATGCTGAGGAAGACTTTTTCAAAGAAGCTGCGCAGCAACAGAAAAAAAAGCACCACGGCCATAACTACATTTACAAACTGAGTGCGATAACTCAAATACGATCGAAACCATTCGGAATCCAATGCCGTACCACCAATTCTCGAACACTTTAGCAGAAAACTCATGTTCGAAATTGGCCGAAAAAAATTATTGAATTCAGCCGAGCTCAAAAATTGCTTCTTGAGTAGTGGTTTGACACTAGCCACTTTGAGATCAGTAGGAAGTATTCTAGATTCCATTAGAAGGTTGAAACTCTTCATCATTATTTTTATTACTGTTGATTCATTATTATTATTATTATTATTATTATTATTATTATTATTGATCCTTATGCCTTCTGGGCTTAAACGCAAAAAATGCCTGGTTACGCCCCTTAAACCCATTTCAATGAGTACTTTGTATTTCACTCAGTGTTAGTTATGTATACTTCATAGTTGGTCATTTGCTTCATAGTCAAAAACCGACAATTCCAAATTGCAATTCAACTAGATGGACGAAGAGCCACTATGTGGATGTGCTACCTCCAAAATCGTTATTATTATAAATTAAATTTTAGTGAAATGACATTTCACTAAAATTTAATCATTTAGGGTTCAAACCTGGACATATTGTTTAAAGCCAGCAGCTCGGTAGAATCGGTAAATGGGTGCATGGTGCGCAACATGGGCTGTCACTGTCAGTGCAAAACACCAGTGTCTCAGCAAATATGGTTGAACAAAAAATAAAAAATAATAATTAACGAAGCAAGCATTTTGTTTGTTTGTTATTTTAATTGTAAACATCAAGCGGTTTTACTTTAATTGTAGGTTTGGTTTAAGAATAGGCGTGTAAAGTGGAGAAAAGAGATGCGTAACTGTGGACTTTCAGAGAGGGGCAAAACTGCTTGTTTGATGAACAACTTGTCTCAAACTGCTGCTTTACCCCCGCAACGGAGCGCTTCGCAACCAGAAGTCGATAGACACAACAATGAGGTTACAACCATGCAAGGCTTACCTCTAGAGCCGTCACAGAGCAGCGCACTGTCATATCATTCAGATGTTCATTATTGGTTGCGGAATTACAGTGGGGAAACTTTAAGCTTGCGACCCACCATTTTTTTCTACAGGGAGAGAATAGCACCAACATGATGGACAACTTTGGTTTTATGGGTAACAGTAGTCAAAGTGGAATGGTACTTGACGACGACGATACGCGCGCCTCTTTGATTCGTAATGGTGGCCGTTTGTTTGAGAGTAACGTGAAATGTGGGCCTTACGTCATGCATGAGCCCATAGTGTGTCGACAATATCAGCCTTCATATCTTCTAAGGCCGTCATGTCAAGGAACAAATTTGAGTCAAAGGAGTGTTATACAACAAGTCTGTGTTACTGAGCAGACTACGCCAAACCAAAAAGGAGATCCAGATGGACACCACAGCCGACCAAAGCAAACAGTGGAACCCGTGAACGACGTAACTGTCCAAGTTGGAGAAAATGAGTGGCTTTTGGATGATCTAATGAACATTATTGCCAAAGATGAGCTAAAAGAGCAGAATGACCTCTAGCAGAATGGTAGCTATATGTAACGACTTTTATCGCTACATTGAATTTGTTGTAGGTCACCTGGGACTATGGGCGCTGTCCATTCAACAAAAAATTCCGGGCTGAGGTTCGAAAATTTCGTGCGGGCGAATGGATCGCGACGGCGACCGGTCTCGTTTCATTCCTCTCTCAAAAAAAATGGCGGATGTTGTGTTGCTTGTGTCAGAGTTAGAAGACAATTTCGATTTTATAAATGTTATTGTGGAAGATGATGACCGGTTGAATGCTTACTGAGGACGAACTAAGTAAGGATTTGTTGAAGAAAACGAATTATTCCAAGAATAAAACGGTAGAGCTCTAGTCGGAGGCTGAAATGTCAACATCTTCGGACGAATTGGTTTTGGCGAGAATAGTCGATGGATCGCGCCATATAATATTGCGCCACAGAACTCTGGTCCAGTCCTTCAGCAAAACAGCACCGAAATCCTTGTTTTGGGCCCCCATATGTGAACAGGATTTGAGTACGCACCACGATTGGCCTGTTATAAAAGCCATTGTCGATTTGCTAATGAGATAAGAGGGACATGTAGTTTGAGTCCGTTGGGGATTCAGAACAAGGATCTTGGCCTGCTTCGTAGACGTTACTAAGCAGGACATGTGACGCAGGGTAGTGACCAGGGTCGTTTCTACTGGATGCCCTACGCCTGCTTTCAAGGGGATTAATGTGACAATGCTTTTCCCTTCAGTTCTTGAAAATTTGCAAAGGCAATACCCGCCAGTTTCTGGTGAGGGGAAGCGGGAATTGGGGGGGGGGGGGGGGGAGGGGGTGAGGTAATAAACTGCTTGATTCGACCTAAACTGTACTAGGCAGCGTCAATTTGTGGTAGTTATTAGCGTTGATTTATCGAATGGATGTTTTGCAATATATTTTAATTCCTATCATAAATTCAGTAACATCTATAAACCCGAGGAGGATAGTATGACCAGCCCAGCGAAATATTGTTATGAAAAAGCAATACACGTTGTTATGACCAGCTTTCTTTGGGCTTTCTTTGGAAATCTCGGTTTTTTCGTTCTTAATATTTTCGCTGATTAGATCTCTGTTTTTTTTTTTTCATTGTCAAGCAGCAGGATCTTCGCCCACAGTTTTTGCAGTTAATTTCTTTACCATCCTTGTCACCCTGTTTCAGTAAGAGAGCAAGGGTTTTCTCCCACTGTCTTAAAAATATCATTCTACAGCTAGGAGCTAGTGCTTGCACGAAAACATTTGTTAATTTAGCTCCTAGAAATCCTTTTACCGTAATATATCTTTTTGTGTACCAATTTTTTCTTTCTGTTAGCCACCGTAAAATGTAAAATTTCGCTCTTGTTGGATGTAATAATAAGGCCGGTTGTTGTTGTTGTTTAGTATTGATGTAGAAGGCGGCTTGTAGGGAGACTTAACTAACTAAGGCAACAAATGATCCAATTTGGCAGAATGGAGTGCATGTCTGTGTAATCCACATCCAGCGAGGTTTGTTACTGAGCTGCTTTATTTTTTTTTTTCCTCAGTTGAAAAATTGTTTCGTGCAATTCAACTAATTGAACTATTAATCTTTTACTGTATGTTTTCAGCGAGTTGAATCTACTCATGTTATAAATTGCATACAAAGAAAGAGACTAACAGCCTTAATTGTCATCGCTATAATGTAAATAAGAAGAAATTAGTATGTGTAATCAAATGGTGACGAGTGAAATTAGGGAATAATTTCACGCGCGTTTTGTCCAAATCCTAGCAATAAAAGGGGGTGGTAGGCCTACACGACTTTTACCTCATGCCAAAATGCTGCTTATTCCAATAAAGTTGTTTTTTATCTGCTGGGTAGATTATGCTCTGTAAGGTTCTGCATTTATACTGAGCAAATGTGATTTTAGCCGCATGTTTCACACTGAGAGGTCATGACACATATCGATTGACTGTAGTTATTGTTTTCTGGTCGGCAGGATTTGGCCTCTGATGCAAGCGCATTTTCTTTGACCTCTTTTGAAGCGTAGAGCTTTGTTATTACGGCTGAATATGGATTCCAATTTTCTCCAAAGTGCCTTCTGGATCTGAATAACTAAGCGATTTTCTTTAGTCCGTGAGTCTAATGTTTTCTGCAATGCTGTATCACGCTGGGCCCAGCTCGTCAGTTTTCTTTGCAGAATGTTAAATTATCACGGATAGTGACTTACAGATCCAAAATTATAAGAGTGAACTGCAGCTTAAACTGAAGCTACATAAACTTACTATGGAGAATTGAATTGTGAGTCAGTAAACTCCAGCTTAGTGTTTTTCTAAAGATAGTGTGAGTCTTTTGACTGGAGCTCGTAGTTCCTCCCTTGGTAATAGCTTTGAATAAGCTTAACAGTCCTTAAACTGTTTTGTTATTGCCACAGTTTGTGATCAGGCAAGACCATGGTTTCGGTTCTCCACACGAACCTCATCAGTTGCCGGGTTGGCTTTGTGCTTAGTTGCTTTTGCAAGAGCAACTTTAGAACTATTGTACTTTGTTGTGGCGAGAACGGTACAGCCGTTCTGTCTATTGAGCTTTGAACTTGAACATAAATACCCACGTGGCGGGTATACCATTTGATTACCTATTAATATCATGGGCGACGAATTACGTTAGCAATCTTGGATTTTTGACATGTTTATTCTGGATCGCATCGATCGAGAACTCTACTTTCTCAAATGTATAGACCTTAAATTTGGCTTATAAAGTTCAAAATTTTTCAGACTTTTTCGGAAAAATACCTGTTAGAATCCTTCTTGATGTTCTCTTGTGTGTTCAGGTTTTCTAAAGCGTCTTTTTGTGCCCTGAGATCTTCATTCACGGCATTTTAAAACTTCGTCGCCATCTTGACACTGAGACGTACGGAAGGGTTGCCATGGCAATTTTGTAATTTTACAAATTAACGCTGAAATTTCGCGCCAAAATTAAGGAGTAATTCGTCACCTATGATATTACTGTAAAAATTGCTACAAATTAAGACATGTTGATAAATCTCTCACTGGGCCAATAGAGAGCTTTTCTAATTTATGATTTTATTTAATGAGATGTTTACTTTATCTTTATGATCGCCCACGTTTACCTGAAACAAAACATCATTCTAAAAAGCTCTAAGAAACTGAAGAACATCAGTAGACCGTTTGCAAGTGTTCTGTTCTTACATGATGTGTTTATTGTCCGTGAACTTTATTGCGGACTATTCACTTGTTGTGAACTTCCGTGCGCGCGGAGCATCCATTACCATAGAAATTGGGAACCGATCTATGCGAGAAAATTAGGTTATTAAGACTTCATGGTACATAAGAACGTCCAGACGTTCGTACGTTCTCTTCAGGGTGGGTTTAAGTCAGTAGACATGAATTCCTCCCCCCCGCCACCCTAGAGAGTTTTGTCCCTAATTGTTTCAAAAGGCTTTAGAAATGATTGACCAATCAGAATTTGTCTAGTTAGCATATTTTTGGTGGTTTTTAGGGGGTAGGGGAAGAGACGGATTTGACACCTTAGTAAAGGGCATTAACATTTTCAACAAAATGGCTGGCGTGCGTTTACCAAGCGGTAGTTTTCAAGACCAAAGTGTTGCATTTCAAGGTTGAAAATACACCCGTCCGATAAAAGACGCAAATGGAAAGGGACAGTTCAAGGAAATGCTCGTTTTCCTTTTTGTGGACAAACGAAAGATTTTCGTTACTAAATTGTCTTTAGAGGAATTCAACACTCTTTTCTTCACGTCGGAGCTCTTGGCCTGTTTCGGGTCAACCAAGGCAGCGAAGTTTTGGAAGAAATCTCAGGTACATTCTGTACTCTATGGTCAAGGAAAGTACGTTTTCAAAAGGGAATTTTTGTATTTATAAAGGTTTCATACACGTTTTGTACATTTTGACATCGGCGTGAAAGAAAGCTGAAAGAAAAACTACAAAATGTGCCCCGATTTGAAACTGATTTTATGTTGAATTTTGCCATGTTCTCAGCCAATTTTACTTGCGTGAACGGATCGACCATCAAGTTAGTGTTACGCGAATTGCAATCAAGGATTAACTTATGGGTTTTTGAATAAAAATTTTCAAGAAATTAAATAATTTATCTGTGTATCTTGTTCATTCATAACATAAGCTCAAAACACGATCGTGAGATTTTTCGAAACAGTTCGGGCATGCTACTCGCCTTTCTTGAATAAAATTGAAGTTTTGTTGTTCAGTACACGTTTCATTGAATTGTTATTTATTTTCTTTTTCATTACTTGCCTTTTAAGAAGTTTGCATCGTGTTACTTTTTAAAGATTACTCGTGTCCTGAATACCGCTTGAATTAGAATTTTGATACGTTTGTTCACTCTTTCTATCCTCGCTGATAAAATTATGTAAAAAATGAAAGAGGTCTCCTTCTTCTAACGACGGAATGGTCGGTTTTTCGAGCCTGAGTTGGCTTTTGAAAAAAGTTTGAAGTAGTGTATTAAGTCTATCGCACGTTTCTATCAGATAATATAAGGTATAAATGTAAAGGCTACACATAACTGTTCGTCAGGGCCCGATAAGAAAACGCATGATAAGCTCACCGGAACACAAAAGTCGTCCTGATTCTTCCTTATAAAGATAAAAATACTAACCCCAGAAATTGCTGCTACTGAAGAGACCTATAACTTCGCAAAGGGTTGTTCTATGATGTTTACCTAGTTTGGAAAGATTCTACTACAGTAACTGTGATTGAACGTGATGCCTAATGAACTAAATAAATATGCAACTAAATAAATATGCGACTTTCAGCTTGCTGGGAGAGTTTTCTCCTCATTTTAGGTGTGTTTGCGGGATATTTTTTCTTTATGCTTTAGCCCCTCCCTCTAAGGGTAACGTGATGCCAAAGTCTCCTAAAGTTAAATAGGGATTTGAAGATTTCTTTTAATGGCTTACAGTAAATAAGTTTAAAGTTAATTGCTTTTATTATGAAAATATAAACGGAGGCTTCGCTTTTAGCCCTGGCTAAATCTACATATTATACGAAAATGATCATTGGAGTTTCTTCCTCCTCCTCCCAAGTGAAAACGAGCACTTTCGCCCACTAAAACCTTGTGTGCCACCTTTGACAGTGCTAGAAACCACTTAGCCACCATCGCTGTCCCTGATGAGCTGCTGTCAATAGCAGCATGTCCAGAGAAGAGCAGGAGGTGGTGCTCAACAGACCAAACTACCGGCTAATCGAGATGATGACGCGTGGCAAATGATCGGATTGTTCGGACACCGACTAGGGCCTGTTAACGGAGTACTGCGCCATAAGAAATAATGTTAACTTATTACTGTATTCTTACCAAGATACATTTTTGACATTAACTTAAACAAAATCTCGATACGGGTGTGACTGAAAGGTGACGTCCCGGCAGGCCGGAAGTAACTGAAGATGTACCGTTTACCGTACATGCTGCCATCCTGTCGAGGGATATACGACCATTCTATTCCTGCATTTATTATTCATAAAAGATATCTATGTTTAACTCCCAGATTAACAGCTGAATAAAATTTTGGTATCTGTCCCTTCGATTCAAGGACTCGACAATTTTTATGTGTTTCGCTTCAATGCTCACTTGGCCGAATAGTCTTTTCATTCTTCCTCACATTTCCTTATCTCTTCCCAATGGAATTGGCACTGATTAATAGTTCGCATTGGAGAGCAGAGCACTAATCTTGTGAAGTCAGTACCTTAATTCCAATATATGCACATTGACACAGAAGTTTTAGTAGATCTTTTTAAACGACAGGCAAGGAACTAACTCTGCGTGCAAGCGGTCTTTATAGCGCAATATAGTGCAAACCAGTCTCGCGTTTAGTTTTTCATTATTTTCAAAGATGGTATCATGTCTCCTTCACTCTCCTGTGTGATCCGATATTTAGGCAACGTACTATTGGAGTCCCTTTTTGTGGCAATGATTTTGGGCTAAACACTGTCTTTCTTATAGTACGGCTGATGCATAGTTATGGTGACACATGTGCGAGATACATCTTTAGCAAGGATGGGACTATCCTTTGGGCCTTTTGTACTTATAACAAAGTCACCTCCTCCCCCCCCCCCCCCCCCAGGATATTTTGCACACTTGCACTTTTCCGAAGGACTGAAATGACTATTAAAATCTATTCAAGCATAACCGGTTTTTGATGAACTAAAACAGTACTAACTGTAAAGAAAACAATTTGAAAATAAGGAGCTGTTTTCATGTCGCGGAAAGCGTTGCCACCTGCTAAGTGCGGCATGTTTCCAAATAAGAATAATTATTCAAAGGCTTTTAATTGGCCGAATTTTACTTATTTATTTACAACTTTTTACTGTGGATAACCAAAATTAAATAGCTTCACCCAATCCCCAGGCCCTCGAGTGGGAAATTAGTGCGCTGGAAAGCAAAATGCTTTACAAACGGCCATGAAAATTCGACGTCTACTGATACTCCAGGCTCTCAAAGCTTTCGTAACTTTATCTTGTACTTGTGAAGTTTCAGATCGCTCTCGGATTTCATATCGCTCCCAAGATGACAAGGACATAGCATTTGGCGCTCTTTTACCTCTTCGGTCCAAAGATAAACTGGGAAGATGCGAAACTCCTGCATACACAGAAGGTATTCTTTGGCTGAGAGCTTTGAATTATGCAGTTAAGGAAGTAAATAGAAGATGGACGAAAGAGTTTAATGCGTCTTTTCGTTTAACAATCCGTGATACATGCAACGATGAACAAATAGCACTGGAAAAAGCTCTCGAGTTTGCGAAAGGCTACAGAAATAGAGTCGACTTGGGTGAAACTCTAGTTAGAGAAGAAAATACCACCGAAGATCTAATAAAGCCTGTATTGGGTGTAATATCAGCTTCGCGAAATCAAGATGCTTCAGTCCTTCTAAGTCTCTTCAAGGTCCCACAAGTAATTTTTGGCAGGGGTAAAACGGCAGTTGACAATTCTAAAAATATCTTGCGTTCTATTTCAGTCGGTTTTTACAGAGCTCGTGCGCTCACAGATCTTGTGAAATATTTTTCCTGGGAAGCTGTATCGGTAGTTTATTCGCCCACCCATCAAGATGATTTTGAAACCTTTCTGCGCATTTCGAGGATAGAAAACCTCTGTGTTGCACTTACAGTAAAGCTTAGCGATGAGTATGAGCCCGTTGTAGACAAACTACTGTCGGAACCTCAATCTACAGTGGTTTTTCTTTTTACCACGGAGGAGGAAACGAGTACTTTACAACAAAGTAAGTGTATCTGATTCTTCATTTTGCCCAAAGAGTCAAAAGCCGTTATGTAAAACCACCGCGATGATCTCGTAAGTTTCTAATTTACACTGAGCTAAAAAAGTCGTTTTGAACAAAAGGTTGTTGGCTCCTGGTTTTATGGACCTACAGACGTTTGATGGAAGTCATCCGGTTTGCCGCCTGAGCATTTAAGTGAAAAGTGGCAAATGGTATTATCTCAAGACAAATGGAAATTTAAACAAATACAAATTTGAAATAATAATAATAATAATAATAATAATAATAATAAAATGATTATGGCTGAAACGGCAAGTGCAACCGCCATTGGCTATTTGAAACTGGTCCTTGGCAAATGTTCAAATATTAGAAGTGCATTGTATAATTAACACAAGCAATTTTAATAATAGCCCTCAATTTTCCTGACGATTATTTATCTGGTACTTCTGATACTTTATCTGGTAAATTTTGTAATGAGCCGTTTAACCTTTTTAAAATAAATTATAACTTTGAATATGTAATATTTACTTATTTCTCTTTTACAGCCGTAAAGGCAAAGGCACATCAAAGGAATCATTTTACATGGATCTTATCCAGCCAACAAAATATTAACTGTTTTAGTGAAAATTCTGAAAGCGACGAACTATTTCTTCAACCTCAATTTCCTTTTATTGAAGGATTCAGGGACTATTTCCAAAACAAAGAAAGTCTTGTTAAGTTCAAAGAGGTTCTTGAGTCACCAATAGCTCCAAGCAGCTGTTTAAACTCTGCAAAGTTTGAATCGACGGCCAAACATACAAAGGAAGAAATCCAGTCGTCTATGAACAGTGTTTATCTCCTTGCACACGCATACGAAACAGCCTTTCAAACGCATCGAGAGCATTTTGACCGTGTCTTTTTCTCTAGAAGTCTGGGTTATGTACACGGCACCTTATACAGTCAAAACTGGAAGCTGTTTTCTGGTCAGCGGCGTATGAAACAGAACATGTTTTCTTTGATCCAAATACGGCACAGTAGTTCTTCAAAGCGGGTTATTAATATTGGTACTTGGGATAGCTCTTGGTATATTAACAATCTTGGAATTAACTGGAGTAGCCATTCAACACCAAGGTCTTCGTGTGGCGTCCAGTGCTCTCCTGGCTTCGTCCGGGTTCTAAAGAGTGGTAGTAAATGTTGCTGGTCCTGTCTACGTTGCCATTACAATCAGATTGTAACAGACGAATACACATGCGCAGACTGTTTGCGTGAGTACTGGCCCAATGAAGATTTTACCAAGTGCGAATTTCAGTGGAAAAGAACTTTTTTTGGATGCACGCTGGCAGTCGCTGCTGTAGTGTTGGTCTTTTCATTTATGGTTCTTTGATGTTTCGCTTTGAAAAGGATTCTAATTTTCTGGAACTTTTTTCTTGTGGCGTCATAGGTTTAAATTCACAAGTCAAAAGAAAAGAGTCACTTTATTAAATGAACAGCATGACGGAAAAAAAACAAACAAACAAACGAAACAAAGCAAATACTAAAAAACAATAAACAAAATCAAACAGAACCAACAAAAAAGACGCTCTTCTGGCAATTAACTTGTTTTCTTTCCTAGTTTATAACGTTTTGGAAAAGTACATTTTCTTCTTATTTTATGGAGGTTTGATCTTAATAGTCTTACGTACTCAAAAGATGGAAGGGTATAGATATTTCTGTGTTTAAGCCACGTTCAACTGTTGTGATACAACATTATTGACATATTTGTTTTACCTGAAGGTATTTCAGAGCGTCTTTGTTATCAGTCGATTAAGCATTTCAGTAAATAAATTCGGTTTGTATTTAACTGTAATCTTATCATGATACCGAGTCATATAACATTACTGAGTTTTACCTTGAGCTTACATCTTAAGTTGACACAGTTTTATGACGACAAGCCCAGACCGTTTGACATGGCATAGTTAATGAAAAATTTACCTCAACAATTATGCTAGAATCTTCGTAGGGCTCGTTGCAACGGTTTTCTGTTGAAAATCAATTCACCTTTTCGTACCAAAATCACATTTTTAGGTAGATGCTTTGTTCTTTTTCAGTGATGTCAACAAATACAAAGCAGACTCAAAGGCATATGCCCGAGAACTCCTGCATCTTGTAAATACAACAGCATTTCGGTTAGGTAATTGTTTTTCAGCACAATATTCAATCTTAACAAATTTTCATACTTTATTTAGTCACTGAAACAGTACGATGTATAATTAGTTCTACGACATGTGCCTCAGCTCCCTGCGGGTACCAGCTAGCGTGGATCATTTCTCCACATGCAACGTATTTGGAACATAAACAGTTTAGGATAATAGTAGAGGAAACACGTTTCATAAATTTAAGTGTGTTGTTCGTGCGATCAGATACATTGTGCACTATTGACAATGTTTTATGCAGCAGAAGACTTAAAAAACACGCAAAAGGGGTGTGCCGCACAACGCTATATGCTCGCCTTCTGCTTTCATTAAAGTTCACAACATGTCGAAAAGTTATATTCATCGATCAGTTTGTATTAAGCAATCCTTACTCTTGATGCAGTATGACGAAGATCCTTCACGGATTTCTTAGTTCCTCAAGGGAAAAAGCCAATTTTACTTTCCAGTGGCTCTGTAGTTCATTGCTTTTCTCTTCTTCTCCGTATTTTGAAGTTTGCTCAGCATTTTCCTTTCGTGGCCTGCTGGGCATGGTCTGTTAGTGTTCAAACTTGCTTCCCTTTTTGATCTTCCTTTGCGAGAATGGCTCACTGTTATGGCTGCAGGGTCGAAATTATAATAATCATATTCGTCCAGGTAGTACTCGATGTTGTTGATGAGTCGACGGCGTTGACTGACTCCTTTCATTTCTTCTCTTACTTGAGGTTTAGCGATTCTTTTGAAGTGTTAAAAATTGCAGTTTGGGAAATACAACCTTGTCTTGTGATATATACTTTGAGTAGGTGAATAAACAACAACTAAAGTGCAGGCTGCTTTTAAATACACCTTGCAGCACGTGAAACGCCCTGCGTTATTCGACAAACATCGCACCTGTTGTAAGCGAGCTAAGATTTGATTGGCCGCGCAACAATTAGGTGTTTTATCACACCACCTGTCAAAAAGCTCAACAAAGGAGTTGCATTGCATCAGGGAATTTAAAAACAACTCCCTGGGGTGTGGTTCCAATAAAAGCGGTAATTTAAAAGGAGGTGGTTGACAATAGCGAATCGCAAATTACGGCTATGTTATTTGTGATTGTTGAATGATTGGTTTTGTGAAGAAAACATTCATATATGAAAGTTGTGAAAAATAAAAAACTTAATTTGCGTAGTACAGTTTCAAGAAAAAAGAAAGACAGACAACAGTAGCAACAACAGAAACAATAAAACAACAAAAAAACGTGTTGCGATTTCGCATCGCCACTATTACAATCTATCGCTAGTTACACCCTACGGATCGTTTACGTCTTAGGCTCTGTCCACACTAATGCGTTTTCAAAAGTTTGCGTTTCCGTTGTCATCGAAAACGCATCGATCGATTCACGTCCACGACACTGTTTTGATACGTTTTCGACCTCCCACACTAATACGATATGTATGCGTTTTCGTTTTGATCAATTTTCGAGGGCATTTTTAAATCGATGCGCTTTCGATGAAAACGCTCAGCGTATCAGTGTGGACGGGAGGCCTTAATGGATCGAAATGTTTACGTCATTCAAACGAAAACGCATTAGGGACGGACCATTAGAAAAGTTATGGGGCGGGGGGGCGGGCGAAGTACAAAAAAAATATTCGCACAAGGGAAAATTAATTGAAAAAAAATTCATGCACGCCAGTTAATCCTAAAAAATATTCATGCTATGGCCTAAAAAAAATTCATACAAGGAATTTGATAACGAAAAAAAATTCCTGCAGCTCGAAAATTCCCCCCCTCCCCCCCATAACTTTTCTAATGGTCCGTCCCTTAGTGTGGACGGGGTTTTAAAGATTGTGCGGCCATATATCTGTCTTCCCACATCAATGCCAAGCCACGTAACACTAGATGGCAGATCGATTCTATGAAACCATTTCGCAAACTGCCTACTTGCTCAAACTGAAATGAGTACATCTCGTCCCTCCATGAAGGTATTAGTCAAAAGTTTTGTCCAAATGAATCTAAATATTGTCATAACCAAAGGGTGGATTTCCTCTGTCGCTTAATGTTTGCGTAAAATTTACGTGCGTAAATGGAATAGAAACAATGTGTGAAAAGCCGCGCGTAACAATAAAATTGAGCGAGGTTCAACCTTTGCTGTTGCGTGCGACCTTCCATACATAGCCACTTTTTTAGGCTCACGTAAAATATATGTTGCACGTGACAATTACGCGACAGAGCACAGAAACCAAACTCTTCGCGCTCATTTTAAACATAAAGCCTCATTATACAAACAATTCTAGCTCACCTTGCCGAGCCGTGACTTTTATCCTGGTATTCTGTACATGAAGAGGGCTAGCCAGGACTTCAAATTTTAACACAGAGAGTACAGGTATTGCGTATGAGTAGTTTTTCTCGCTGCTGTGGTCTGTTTCTCGAAAGTCTCGGAATCTTTTCGGGCCCCGAAACCTTTTTTGTCGTGCATTCAAGATCAAAAATCCAATAATTTTGAAAATAATACAATGAAACTATCAGTTAACGAAACAAAATTGACTGGTTTGTGGGCTAGGAACTGTGCTACTGTTCAACAGGTTGTGATTTTAAAATTTGCTTTCGCGCCAGAAAATTTTCCAGGTCTTTCGAGAAACCGGTCCCTTGGTTTGGTTCACGGGGCTGGCCTAGTTGGTAAAAGTGGTATTACATGTACATGGAAAATTTCCAATCTGGTTAGACGAGACTCTTGCATCATAATGGATCCCAGCTAACAAAGCTGGCTCGGTTGTCATGTAATCAAAAAGTTGATTTTTGTTGCCTTATAACTAAGGTGCTGAGATCTCGAAAAGGCGGCCTCCTAACTTCCGTTTCGGGAGCTCTAATGCATTCGAATTTTGAAATAACTCACACCGTCAAATCGTGTCGATATGAATATCTTTCCTTTATTTTCAATATAAGGCCATGTGTCATAAACTGTTTCTAATCAATTAGATCTTAATTCTCTTTTTTGGGCAAATTTGTCAATTTATGCTGGAAACATTGTCGGCAGGCAAGCGCTATATATTTCTTGCTCTCTCAAATCATTGTTAATAGAGGTGACCCCTCTCGGCCACTAACTATGCTCAAATGTCTTTGCAGACAAAAAAAGGAGTCAAACTGAGCAGATCAATGCGATATCTATTGCTAAGCGTCCTTAATATGCTCCACAATATGTATACAATGTAGATCTACTGGCAGGAAACATTACATCATGCAGATATCAAATTACTTTTTTATGATCCCTCGCCCCCAGAAGGGCTGCATAGTTTGTTTGAGGACGGAGAAAAGATTACCCAGACCTTATTTTTTTTCTCATGTAATAACATTTTTTGAAAAACAAAAACCTTTTGTTCACGTACTCGTTCTGGGGTTTTTCTGCAAGTTTTCATTTTGTTTTTTGGATGAAATACTGATTTTAGCTTCACACTCCACCGGGTGTGTGCGAACCCCAGGCCTTCATATCAAGACAAAGAGTAGCAGATTTATCCATTTAGAAAACACAATTCATTCTCAAGGAATAAACACTAACGGTAGACTAAGAATTCCCTCACTTGCCAGTGAATCTTTCTGCTCCCATCCCGCCTGGAATCCGTTGCATTTCCTCATCTAGGGGCGGATGTAATTGGGGCGCGTTGAAGAGGCCTAAGTACTCTGGTTTGGTTCTGAGTTTTTTTGTGTTTAAATTCTTAGATTTTGGAAGGATTTTGAGGATATGGATCGATGTTATCCTATCACTGCAGTATAGCTAGCTCTGTTTCTTAGCTCCGTTTCCTACAGCTATCGAATCTTGAATTGTTTCCCCTGTTACTTAAGAATAGGTTTTAAATAAACAATTTGCGCTTTAGCTAATCTACGAAAAATGGAATCTTTTTTGAGGGGCGCAGTTCCTATTTCCGCATCTAAATAAGTTTAATTTACTACTAGGGCTTTCTTGAGACATTTGACCAAGAAGCAATCTTTGGGTTTGACAAACGGGTAATCATCATTGCGATATCTGTTAAGGGCCATACTAGCGTCATCCCACCTCTTGTAGAACGGCTTGGTGACTCTTTTCAAGTAATAATTTGACTTTTTGTCGATTTCATTGCTGAGCAAGTCTTCCAGTCTTTTGACTTCGTCAACCTTAGGCTGATTTTTTTCTCTTTCTTTGCATTCAATCTGCAGAGATAATAATAACAAAAAAAGTATTTGCGGTATTAATAAGGGAAATGAGCAACTAAAAATAAAGCTATTTTAAAAAATAGATCAAAGAATGTTTGCATATGGTGTACCTAGCCTTCGTCCCAAACGTAATCCTACTCCGGTTAGTAACGTTTGCGAAGCAAAACCTATTCGGACCCAACGAATTACCGCAAATGCGTTTCGAATTTCCTTGACCGACAAATCGACAACGGGATTTTTAACAGGCCAGTCATGGCCAGTCAAATGATGGTATTTGGGTGAGGGCCCAGAACGAGAATTTTGGCGCTATTTCGTAGACGGACATAACCAGAAGTTTAATTTAGTCTGCGGAGCAGTCTAGGTAGACCTTATACCTCACTATTGGAAATTAACGCTTCATAAAATTAAGGTCTTGGAAATTAACGCGACTTGAATTAAGGCAAATCTAGTGGAAAACGACTTTCATGTAAAAAATTTAATGCGAAAGGGAGGGTAACAAAAAAAAAACGCAAAATTAACGCAACGCTCTCAAAGAAACAGTTGAGAACTTCCAGACAAGAGAAACAAAGTAAAACGTATAGTCTGAAATGGAAACTATGTTCGCAGTAAACGTACGAAGAGAGTCAAGGAATTAAATCTGGCCACTTCAAGGGTTCTTTAAAGTTTCACTGTTACTGGTGGATCTCCACCCTGATAGAATACTCTAGGTGTCAAGAATGTTAGAAGTGTATTCAAAATAATGAAAAAAAAAAGGTTCGCGGGAATAACTCTCTACTTAATTAAATTTGCGGGAATTAACGTTTTAAGAGATTAACGCAACTTAAATGAAATTCGCGTTAATTTCATGAAGCGTTAACTTCAGATAATATGGTATATTTCATTTGTTTTGTTTCTTGTGGTGATTCAATTGGAGTCCCTGTTCTAGCTAGATTAGCCACGTACAAATCCACTAAAAGCAAAGATTTGTACCCCTGGTAAGGGTATTGCTGTTTTCAAGTACTGTTTCAAAAACGAACAGGGGGGTATAATCAAGTTTAAAAATTCGAGGCGAAGCCGAGTGTTTTAAAACCTGATAATAACCGGCCTCAAAATCTCTCAAATAAAGATCAACTCATTCTTACACTAATATTTAGATTTGGGGTTATTTTGGTCTAAAAATTGGAAGTATAAAGTTTAGCCGTGTCTTTATCAGATATAAAGACACTCATTAAACATGAATTTCTTTCGATTTTTTTCTTTACGAATTATTAATTAGTTTTTTGGTTGCGTTATTCTACCTTAACGCAAAAAACTGGATGCAGTTGTAATCTGTAACTGAAAATAATGTCAGCATATTTTATAGCACTTTACTCTGACCTCAATCTTTTCTTGTATCTCGGTTTCTTTTTGTGGATCCTCTTGCAAACTAGCGAGCTTGATGAATTGTTCTGCCTCGTACAACCAAGCTCTGACTTCCTTCATTAAAATTCCCATTCTTTTCACCTTGTCTTGGGCTTCCTGAAGCTAGAATACAAAAACAGTCCATGTTTCAACACAGGGCTCCCACACAACCTGTTTTTGTAACCGATTGTAATTTTATAGTAAATGTAAAGGACTTTCCGTTTGCTTCATCTATAGCGGTATACCACTAAATATGTATATAGGTCAATGTTAAATAAACGTTATATTACCTTACCTGCGGTATATTGTCGTCCTTTTGCCTCAGAGGAAGAGTAAACGGCTAACTCAAAATCCTTCCAAATCGCTCAAAATAACTCTTTTAAGTGAAAAGTGCGACAAGATACCGAAGGTAAGGCAAGACAATATTTATTGAACATTGATCAATATACATGTTTAGCAATATATCGCTATAGAGGAAGCAAAACCAATCCATAATGCCTCGCTTAACCTCAAGACAGTATTGGTCTGGACGCAATCTTAAATGCTTAAAAGAAAACATTTTGAAACTGGGCATCAGAACGTTATTTTACGGTCGTTTGAGCACTGCAGGTTGGCCGGCTATTGCTACATGGCTACAACCCGAACATTTAAATTATGTTCCGTTTAACCGTTAATAGCAAGAGCATAACCAGACTACCGAGTGGCACAACATTTTTACGGGTTCTAATGTTTGCGATTTTTCCAGCGATCCGCAAAATAAGTTCCGGCAAAACAAAAATAATAACAATATAATAAAAACAATAATAATAAAAAAAAATAATAATAATAATAATAAATACCGCTAACATTTGTCCCACAAAAATTTACTCCAGAGTAAATATTCTCGACCTTGAATTTGCTACACAAAAATACAGTACAAATAAAGAAGTCGTGTCTGTTCGTTTTTGTAATCGAATGACAAAGAAAAGTATTTTATTATTCTTTTAACACCGGGTACGCAAAACGTAGTGTTTTTTTAAAGTATGTATTTCCATTGCACGTACTCAATAAAAACGGACGAAAATATTATCAATGATTTGTCCGGGACTTTCTTTCTTTTGCAAAAAAATCAGTCCCCAGTAAGAAAAACCAATCTGTCCTAAACGCAAAAAAATAGTTCCTGCAAAATACAAATAATCACGTCAATCGCCAATCCTCAAAAGTAAACTTCCGCAACAAGTTTCGTGCCACACGGTAGTAAGAACATTTATCGACTGTCGGTTGGATAAGAAAACGTGAAGGATGTTCGTAAAAGGCAGATCCAGATCGACTTCATGATGATGATGATGTGCATTACAAAAAGGATAATTCCGCGCTTACTTCATAATGGCCAATTCCATCACTTACCATTGCTTTCCTCTCCTTAATCGATTCAGTAATGTCCTTCCAGCAAGTGCCGAAGTCATTCACCTGGTCACGGATCCCCTTAGCTGTCGCATCATGGTACTCAGCATCTTTGATTAGCTTTTCTCCAGTCTCACGCAATGAGTCTAATCGTTCCTCTTGACGGCTTTCCATTTCTTTTTCCATTGTCTGAGAGACAAAGTGAAGAGGGACGCATTAGACGCGCCGATTTCTTATGTTAGTTAAGTGAACCCTAAATCAGGCGACATTGTTCCGTCGCACTTAAAATTTTTAACAATTATTTATACCGATATTGTAATAACCTCTTGTATTAAACGTCTTCTAACTGACGAAAATGAATTATATTTAAGGATTGTTGATAATCGTTCTTGAAAACTGGCAACATTTTTTTAAGAGTGGAACCACTTTTTATAGATTCTAACATTATTTTCTTGTTATTCATAATGGCGTGAACAAAGGCATTCAACTTCGTTTTTATTCCACAAATAACCTGTTTACATTAAAAGTTTTTGATGGTCACCCCAGTTGTAAAATCATCCAATTTTTATTTTAAATTCATAAACATTTCTTTAATCAGTTCTTGGTTCTTTAAACAAAGAGAGAATTTCACTCGGCCTCAAGAAGGGGGCACGAAAAGAAAAATGACCTTAGGAATTAAAAAAAGCATCAATGGCATGAAATTACCACCGTTTCTTTGGGTTTTTTATGTGAATGGTCGAGAATAGATAGAAATAACTGATAACTGAAATGAAATGTTCTTACCTCGAGCAGATTTAAATTCATCGTAACTTGTTCTTCGTTGGTGATATCTGTTTCTCCAATCAAATCAAAGTTTTGTTCTTTACTTGAAAGCCAGGAAAGCAAGGCAGCTTCTTCTTCACGTAAATTTTGCCAGTCAATTAGAGCCTGGTTAAGCTTCTCCTTCCACTCTTCCGCCCAGTTCCGCACAACCGCCCAACGCTCGTTTAATACCTGTATGGCCGCAATAGAGTGGAAAGTTTCCTCCTAGTTATAAACCTGCCAGTGAAATAGTGTTTCAAACCTGGCGGGTACTCAGCACAGTTTTATAAGAGGGGGCTGCGCCCCGAGGTCCAACCCCTTACTCTTTGATGCTTCATTTTTGGCGGAAAGGGTATCCCTTTCGTATGTATACCTTCTATTGACAAATAATACTCCTTTCACATACCTTGTTTTAAGAACTTTGCATCCCTTTTAACCGCTGTAAATTTACTCTCTTTAAGATATGACTAGGCTCGAGTTATTTACAGCCGTAAAATGCATATGTTATTCCTTTTCATAGACCAAATTTACAAAATTCCCTTCCCTTATACTAATGAATCCTCTAATATACCTGAAGCCAGAAAAAGGTACTCCTTTCGGGAGGATCCTTCTCGTATAGGCACTATAGGGAGTGCCCCCCAGGGGAGGGGGGGGGGGGGGGGGAGAGGGTGTGCTCCAACAATACAGCTTTTTTATGTTGAAAATACCTTGACCCAGTCCCTTATGTTTTCATCCAAAGCTGGGTGTTCCAAGTCGTCCATATCCAGTACCATATTTGCCATCGAGTAATTTGACAGTTCGTCTTGAAAAGCCTACAGAACAGCATTGGATAAACATGAAATTCGTGCAGCCTTTTCATACCCAACTTATAATAATATAACTGCAAGACACAGTCAATTCCCTGTTAACGGACAACTTTAAAAGACTGAGAGCTTCCTGGTATGGACACGTACGGCCACATTGTAAAATTGCCCCCCTGTTGATCTTCAATCATTTCATTGTCTTTTTTTGGGAGAGACACCTCCAAAATGCGAACATTTCGCCAGGTTTCAACGGCGTCTTTTTCTAAGAAAACTGACCGTACAACTGGAGCTCCATAAACAAATTTACTACACTCTACAGGCTTTTAGAAATGTACTGGTCAGTTTATATTACAGACATTTATATTAATATCAGAGAGATTTTAATTAGAGATATTTCAGATATTTAATAGCAAGAGTCTCAGATGACAATGGCATATGCTATTGTTAATAGTTCAATTAATCCTGGTGAAAGTAAACGTTTCACCGTTACGCACTAAATGCATAATGCGAAGACCATTGTATTCTATATTTTCAAACAAGTGAATTGTGAGCAAGCCACTCTGAGGTGTCTAAGAATTGGGTCACTTAATGAATGTTTATCACGTACTTCGTCTTAATTGAGCATAACGTGATAGCCCGCGATCATGCATGTTTTCCATTACAGACTATGTAGTAAACACACATGCATGTACCTGATGCTCCCAGACTTGCTGTTGCACTCTCTTATAGGTTGGTTCTATCACATCATCCAATGATATTCGAGACTCAGCTCGCAATAGCCAACCATTCATCCGTTCCAAATGTTGTCTTCGTAAAATAAGATATAGATCGAACAACCTGAAAATCAGGGGAGCGAAAATTGTGTTACTTGTTTAATATCCTAGTTAAGTGCCATCTGCAGGAAGAAAAGTCATATTTTACAACAAAAAACTATTGAACTTATTTCTAAGGAACGACGATGGTATTTTCACAGATGGTTACAACACGTGTGATGCAAATTTGGCTCTTAAGAAGCAGTAAACACGGGGCATACCTTTGATGCTCTCTGTTAATATTTTCCTTTATAGTTGTTATCCTTATGACTGTTACTTCAATTCTTTCATAAAAGTATTCTCCATGTGCTCTGTCAAAGCGTGTGTCTTTTATTAATTGTCTTCCTTCCTCCAGAACATCATATGTGTCAGATTCTACTGACGTAAAATGGCTGAGTACCTCCTGAGATATGAATCAGATAAAAAGGAAATCAACCAGCTTCTATGGGGCTGTCCACTCTTTTGTGCCCGGGAACCAGTGTCTGGGTACAGGTACAAAATGGTGTTGTGTTCACACCATGAGTACCCGATATGTAACTGTGTACATAGTTAATTCCAGTCAGACGCCATTTTTGAATTGAAGCTTAGCAGCGAGAACAAAGCAGTGGACTGCCTCAAAAGTAGAAAAACAGTGTGCACACTAGTTAAAGGTGCTCACTTTTTCGCCTGAGTACAAGGCTCAATCTTAACTTAGGCACCGGCACCGTGCCCGAATTCTAGCGTAGGTACTTCAAAAAAGGCTGTGTTCACATTAGTGCAATGTGCCTGGGTACCAAGTGTAAATGCTGCCTTAGTGACATTTATAGCGAATTGGCACAGAACACATTAGTCTGTAAACTATCAAATGGATTTATTACTAACGACGAGCAGCGACCTTTCTAGAAATGTCGGTGAAAAACACATGATTTCAGTGCTTTTTCGGGCAAAATCCAGGTGCCACGCTTTATTTGGACAAATAAGCTGCAAAATATGTCGCATGGTAACTGCGAAATTGAACCATGATAGAAGTTGCAAAATATGTCGCATGGTAACTGCGAAATTGAACCATGATAGGTTATTTTAAAAGGAGAAATAGACGACATTCAATTTCGAATAGCTTGCAATCATATCTGCAAAAAAGGTCATTTGTCAAATAGGTAAAAAAAATTCGCCTAACATTAAGGGAGGGGGAGCGGTGGAGGTATCTTAACTTCTATTGGAAGAAAAGATACTTTGTTACCTTGTGCTGATCCAAAGCATTCTTAGTGGATTTCAAGTCCATGGAATCCTTGTCTGAGTTCTTAACACTGCATTCGAAATCGGATAGGCTTTGATCCACAGTATCAAACTTCTTCTTTAGATAATCCACTAACTTATTGGACCTGTTGTCAACCCACCAGAACAGAAACGTAAATAAAATAAGAAAAAAAGACGAAACAACGTGACGCAGATCATCTTATGAACTAAGACGCCAGGACATACTTGGAGACAATCCAGTCAATATTGTTGAGGCCGGACAAGTGGGAGTACTCGATAGACAATACAAGGAGAAAATTCTTCTCCAGAAACAGTTTACATGAAATTCAACGAGTTTAAATTCATGTTCTATTAAGCGGCGACAAAGTAAAACGAATCTGCGTGTGTTCCATTGGAAAGATCTGGATAGGCATCACATCAAAGGAACCGATGAATCCACCCTGGGAAAGGACTGATTGACTCATTTGATGTACCATGATCTGAGTGATCTAGGATGGTCGATCCTGATCCTGATCGTCCCAATGACCATGGAATGGAACCCACCCTTAAATTTTCGGTGTGTTCGACTGAGTGCTAAAGAGGGAGAATGCTGTAAAGACATGTCCCGCACACAACAATTTCCTGGTCTTCACCGGTTTGTGTTAGTATTTCAGTGCATGTGTCAGTTCATATTAAATGATTAGATTAAATAAGGTACTCTGGCATATGTATCGGAGAGTAGCAATGTATAACAACTGCGCTACTTTCTACGTTCAGTAGCCTAAAGTTCTTTTTTCAAACATGTTTTAAAGGGAGAAGGATGATTTTTTAGTCAGTGACACAGGCGACCCGGAAGAAAGAAAAATGTTTCAAAGTAACTACATTTTCTTGGACCCTTTTTTGATAGCTTAAGTGAACGGAAACCTGAGATAATAAAGCAAAAAATACGATAATTTTCGCTTTTGTAGACTAGTAAACTCGAAGTACCATTTGGCTTTCTGAGAACGCCGTCCTTTAAACTAATTTACGAATATCTGAACCATATTTTTGAATACATGTTTGAAACATGATGCGGTCAGACTTAAACAAATGGATAAACCACATATACACTGTGCTACTAGTTACCAGCTAATTAAAATAAAGTGATCATACAAAATACTAGTACTCAAACTTTACTGGTTATGAACTCTGAAGTTTCGATTAGTAGTTTAGTTTGCTTGTGATGGTGCGAAAAGAGAAGCAAACCTTGTCTTACCCACTATTGTCTCGTTTCCCTTCCAAATTGATCCCAATTTGAGTCATTGATCTAAAAAGTAGGGAGCAGTCGTTGGGTTTGACAAACGGGTAATCTTCATTGCGATATCTGTTAAGGGCCATACTAGCGTCATTCCAACGCTCGTAGAACGGCTTGGTGACTCTTTTCAAGTAATAATTTGACTTTTTGTCGATTTCACTACTAAGCAAGTCTTCCAGCATTTTGACTTCGTCAACCTTAGGCTGATTTTTTTCTCTTTCTTCGCATTCAATCTGCAGAGATGATAATAAAAAAAAGTATTTGCGGTATTAGTAAGGGAAATGAGCAACTAAAAAAGCTATTTTAAATAATAGATCAAAGAATGTTTGCATACGGTGTACCTAGCCTTCGTCCCAAACGTAATCCAACTGCGGTTAGTAACGAGAGCCTATTCGGACTCAACGAATTACCGCAAATACGTTTCAAATTTCCTTGACCGACAAATCGACAACGAGATTTTTAACAGGCCAGTCATGGGAGGTACTCAAATGATGGTATTTCGGTGGCGGCCCAGAACGAGGATTTTTGTCGCTATTTCGCAGACAGACTTAACCAGAAGTTCAGTTTCGTCTGCGGAGCAGTCTAGGTAGACCTTATACCTAATTATAGGAATTAACGCTCCATGAAACTAAGGTCTTGGAAATTAACGCGACTTGAATGAAGGCGAATTTAGTGGAAAACGACTTTCATATAAAGAATTTAATGCGAAAGGGAGGGTAAAAAAAAAAAAAAAAACGCAAATTAACGCAACGCTCTCAAACAAACTTCGAGACAACACAAAACAAAGTTAAACGTAAAATTTGAAATGGAAACTTTGTTCGTGGTAATTTCTTAAACGTACGAAGAGAGTCAAGGAATTAAATCTGGCCACTTCAAGGGTTCTTTAAAGTTTCACTGTTACTGGTGGATCTCCACCCTGATAGAATACTCTAGGTGTCAAGAATGTCAGAAGTGTATTCAAAATAATGAAAAAAAAGGTTCGGGGGAATAACTCTCCACTTAATTAAAGGTTCGGGAATTAACGTTTTAAGAGATTAACACAACTTAAATGAAATTCGCGTTAATTTCATGAAGCGTTAACTTCAGATAATATGGTATATTTCATTTGTTTTGTTTCTTGTGGTTATTCAATTGGAGTCCCTGTTCTAGCTAGATTAGCCACGTACAAATCCACTAAAAGCAAAGATTTGTACCCCTGGTAAGGGTATTGCTGTTTTCAAGTACTGTTTCAAAAACGAACAGGGGGGTAAAATCAAGTTTAAAAATTCGAGGCGAAGCCGAGTGTTTTAAAACCTGATAATAACCGGCCTCAAAATCTCTCGAATAAGGATCAACTCATTCTTACACTAATATTTAGATTTGGGGTTATTTTGGTCTAAAAATTGGAAGTAAAGTTTAGCCGTGTCTTTATCAGATATAAAGACACTCATTAAACATGAATTTCTTTCGATTTTTTTCTTTACGAATTATTAATTAGTTTTTTGGTTGCGTTATTCTACCTTAACGTAAAAAACTGGATGCAGTTGTAATCTGTAACTGAAAATAATGTCAGTATATTTTATAGCACTTCACTCTGACCTCAATCTTTTCTTGTATCTCGGTTTCTTTTTGTGGATCCTCCTGCAAACTAGCGAGCTTGATGAATTGTTCTGCCTCGTACAACCAAGCTCTGACTTCCTTCATTAAAATTCCCATTCTTTTCACCTTGTTTTGGGCTTCCTGAAGCTAGAATACAAAAACAGTCCATGTTTCAACACAGGACTCCCACACAACCTGTTTGTGTAACCGATTGTAATTTTATAGTAAATGTAAAGGACTTTCCGTTTGCTTCATCTATAGCGGTATACCACTAAATATGTATATAGGTCAATGTTAAATAAACGTTATATTACCTTACCTGCGGTATATTGTCGTCCTTTTGCCTCAGAGGAAGAGTAAACGGCTAACTCAAAATCCTTCCAAATCGCTCAAAATAACTCTTTTAAGTGAAAAGTGCGACAAGATACCGAAGGTAATTATAAGGCAAGACAATATTTATTGAACATTGATCAATATACATGTTTAGCAATATATCGCTATAGAGGAAGCAAAACCAATCCATAATGCCTCGCTTGACCTCAAGACAGTATTGGTCTGGACGCAATCTTAATTGCGTAAAAGAAAACATTTGGAAACTGGGCATCAGAACGTTATTTTACGGTCGTTTGAGCACTGTAGATTGGCCAGCTATTGCTACATGGCTACAACCCGAACATTTAAATTATGTTCCGTTTAACCGTTAAATAGCAGGAGCATAACCAGACTACCGAGTGGCACAACATTTTTACGGGTTCTAATGTTTGCGATTTTTCCAGCGATCCGCAAAATAAGTTCCGGCAAAACAAAAATAATAACAATATAATAAAAACAATAATAATAAAAAATAAAATAATAATAAATACCGCTAACATTTGTCCCGCAAAAATTTACTCCAGAGTAAATATTCTCGACCTTAAATTTGCTACACAAAAATACAGTACAAATAAAGAAGTCGTGTCTGTTCGTTTTTGTAATCGAATGACAAAGAAAAGTAACCTATTTTATTCTTTTAACACAGGGTACGCAAAACGTAGTGTTTTTTTTAAAGTATGTATTTCCATTGCACGTACTCAATAAAAACGGACGAAAATATTATCAATGATTTGTCCGGGACTTTCTTTCTTTTGCAAAAAAATCAGTCCCCAGTAAGAAAAACCAATCTGTCCTAAACGCAAAAAATAGTTCCTGCAAAATACAAATAATCACGTCAATCGCCAATCCTCAAAAGTAAACTTCCGCAAAAAGTTTCGTGCCACACTGTAGTAAGAACATTTATCGACTGTCGGTTGGATAAGAAAACGTGAAGGATGTTCGTAAAAGGCAGATCCAGATCGACTTCATGATGATGATGATGATGATGATGATGTGCATAACAAAAAGGATAATTCCGCGGTTACTTCATAATGGCCAATTCCATCACTTACCATTGCTTTCCTCTCCTTAATCGATTCAGTAATGTCCTTCCAGCAAGTGCCGAAGTCATTCACCTGGTCACGGATCCCATTAGCTGTCGCATCATGGTACTCAGCATCTTTGATTAGCTTTTCTCCAGTCTCACGCAATGAGTCTAATCGTTCCTCTTGTCGGCTTTCCATTTCTTTTTCCATTGTCTGAGAGACAAAGTGAAGAGGGACGTATTAGACGCGCCGATTTCTTATGTCAGTTAAGTGAACCCTAAATCAGGCGACATTGTTCCGTCGCACTTAAAATTTTTAACAATTATTTACACCGATATTGTAATAAACTCTTGTATTAAACGTCTTCTAACTGACGAAAATGAATTATATTTAAGGATTGTTGATAATCGTTCTTGAAAACTGGCAACATCTTTTTAAGAGTGGAACCACTTTTTATAGATTCTAACATTATTTTCTTGTTATTCATAATGGCGTGAACAAAGGCATTCGACTTCGTTTTTATTCCACAAATAACATGCTTTCTTTACAAGTTTTTGATGGACACCCCAGTTGTAAAATCATCCAAGTTTTTTCAAAGACATAAACATTTCTTTAATCAGTTCTTGGTTCTTTAAACAAAGAGAATTCCACTCGGCCTCAAGAGGAGGACACGAAAAGAAAAATGACCTTAGGAATTAACAAGCATCAATGGCATGAAATTACCACCGTTTCTTTGGGTTTTTTATGTGAATGGTCGAGAATAGATAGAAATAACTGATAACTGAAATGAAATGTTCTTACCTCGAGCAGATTTAAATTCATCGTAACTTGTTCTTGATTGGTGATATCTGTTTCTCCAATCAAATCAAAGGTTTGTTCTTTACTTGAAAGCCAGGAAAGCAAGGCAGCTTCTTCTTCACGTAAATTTTGCCAGTCAATTAGAGCCTGGTTAAGCTTCTCCTTCCACTCTTCCGCCCAGTTCCGCACAACCGCCCAACGCTCGTTTAATACCTGTATGGCCGCAATAGAGTGGAAAGTTTCCTCCTAGTTATAAACCTGCCAGTGAAATAGTGTTTCAAACCTGGCGGGTACTCAGCACAGTTTTATAAGAGGGGGCTGCGCCCCGAGGTCCAACCCCTTACTCTTTGATGCTTCATTTTTGGCGGAAAGGGTATCCCTTTCGTATGTATACCTTCTATTGACAAATAATACTCCTTTCACATACCTTGTTTTAAGAACTTTGCATCCCTTTTAACCGCTGTAAATTTACTCTCTTTAAGATATGACTAGGCTCGAGTTATTTACAGCCGTAAAATGCATATGTTATTCCTTTTCATAGACCAAATTTACAAAATTCCCTTCCCTTATACTAATGAATCCTCTAATATACCTGAAGCCAGAAAAAGGTACTCCTTTCGGGAGGATCCTTCTCGTATAGGCACTATAGGGAGTGCCCCCCAGGGGAGGGGGGGGGGGGGGGGAGAGGGTGTGCTCCAACAATACAGCTTTTTTATGTTGAAAATACCTTGACCCAGTCCCTTATGTTTTCATCCAAAGCTGGGTGTTCCAAGTCGTCCATATCCAGTACCATGTTTGCCATTGAGTAATTTGACACTTCGTCTTGAAAAGCCTACAGAACAGCAGTGGATAAACATGAAATTCGTGCAGCCTTTTTATATCCAACTTATAATAATATAACTGCAAGACACAGTCAATTCCCTGTTAACGGACAACTTTAAAAGACTAAGAGCTTCCTGGTATGGACACGTACGGCCACATTGTAAAATTGCCCCCCTGTTGATCTTCAATCATTTCATTGCCTTTTTTTTGGGAGAGACACCTCCAAAATGCGAACATTTCGCTAGGTTTCAACGGCGTCTTTTTCTAAGAAAATTGACCGTACAACTGGAGCTCCATAAACAAATTTACTACACTCTACAGGCTTTTAGAAATGTACTGGTCAGCTTATATTACAGACATTTATATTAATATCAGAGAGATTTTAATTAGAGATATTTCAGATATTTAATAGCAAGAGTCTCAGATGACAATGGCATATGCTATTGTTAATAGTTCAATTAATCCTGGTGAAAGTAAACGTTTCACTGTTATGCACTAAGTGCATAATGCGAAGACCATTATATTCTATATTTTCAAAGAAGTGAGTTGTGAGCAAGCCACTTTGAAGTGTCTAAGAATTGGGTCACTTAATGAATGTTTATCACGTACTTCGTCTTAATTGAGCATAACGTGATAGCCCGCGATCATGCATGTTATCCCTTACCGCCTATGTAGTAAACACACATGCATGTACCTGATGCTCCCAGACTTGCTGTTGCACTCTCTTATAGGTTGGTTCTATCACATCATCCAATGATATTCGAGACTCAGCTCGCAATAGCCAACCATTCATCCGTTCCAAATGTTGTCTTCGTAAAATAAGATATAGATCAAACAACCTGAAAATCAGGAGAACAAAAATTGTGTTACTTGTTTAATATCCTAGTTAAATGCCATCTGCAAGAAGAAAAGTCATATTTTACAACAAAAAACTATTGAACTTATTTCTAAGGAACGACGATGGTATTTTCACAGATGGTTACAACACGTGTGATACAAATTTGGCTCTTAAGAAGCAGTAAACACGGGGCATACCTTTGATGCTCTCTGTTAATATTTTCCTTTATAGTTGTTATCCTTATGACTGTTACTTCAATTCTTTCATAAAAGTATTCTCCATGTGCTCTGTCAAAGCGTGTGTCTTTTATTAATTGTCTTCCTTCCTCCAGAACATCATATGTGTCAGATTCTACTGACGTAAAATGGCTGAGTACCTCCTGAGACATGAATCAGATAAAAAGGAAATCAACCAGCTTCTAAGGGGCTGTCCACTCTTTTGTGCCCGGGAACCAGTGTCTGGGTACAGGTACAAAATGGTGTTGTGTTCATACCATGAGTATCCGATATGTAACTATGTACATAGTTAATTCCAGTCAGACGCCATTTTTGAATTGAAGCTTAGCAGCGAGAACAAAGCAGTGGACTGCCTCAAAAGTAGAAAAACAGTGTGCACACTAGTTAAAGGTGCTCACTTTTTCGCCTGAGTACAAGGCTCAATCTTAACTTAGGCACCGGCACCGTGCCCGAATTCTAGCGTAGGTACTTCAAAAAAGGCTGTGTTCACATTAGTGCAATGTGCCTGGGTACCAAGTGTAAATGCTGCCTTAGTGACATTTATAGCGAATTGGCACAGAACACATTAGTCTGTAAACTATCAAATGGATTTATTACTAACGACGAGCAGCGACCTTTCTAGAAATATCGCTGAAAAACACATGATTTCAGTGCTTTTTCGCGCAAAATCCAGGTGCCACGCTTTATTTGGACAAATGAGTTGCAAAATATGTCGCATGGTAACTGCGAAATTGAACCATGATAGGTTATTTTAAAAGGAGAAATAGACGACATTCAATTTCGAATAGCTTGCAATCATATCTGCAAAAAAGGTCATTTGTCAAATAGGTAAAAAAAATTCGCCTAACATTAAGGGAGGGGCAGGGGTGGGGGTATCTTAACTTCTATTGGAAGAAAAGATGCTTTGTTACCTTGTGCTGATCCAAAGCATTCTTAGTGGATTTCAAGTCCATGGAATCCTTGTCTGAGTTCTTAACACTGCATTCGAAATCGGATAGGCTTTGATCCACAGTATCAAACTTCGTCTTTAGATAATCCACTAACTTATTGGACCTGTTGTCAACCCACCAGAACAGAAACGTGAATAAAATAAGAAAAAAAGACGAAACAACGTGACTCAGATCATCTTACGAACTAAGACGCCGTGACATACTTGGAGACAATGCAGTCAATATTGTTGTGGCCGGACAAGTGGGAGTACTCGATAGACAATACAAGGAGAAAATTCTTCTCCAGAAACAGTTTACATGAAATTCAACGAGTTTGAATTCATGTTCTATCAAGTGGCGACAAAGTAAAACGAATCTGTGTGTGTTCCATTGGAAAGATCTGGATAGGCATCACATCAAAGGAACCGATGAATCCACCCTGGGAAAGGACTGATTGACTCATTTGATGTACCATGATCTGAGTGATCTAGGATGGTCGATCCTGATCCTGATCGTCCCAATGACCATGGAATGGAACCAACCCTTAAATTCGGTGTGTTCGACTCAGTGCTAAAGAGGGAGAATGCTGTAAAGACATGTCCCGCACACAACAATTTCCTGGTCTTCACCGGTTTGTGTTAGTATTTCAGTGCATGTGTCAGTTCATATTAAATGATTAGATTAAATAAGGTACTCTGGCATATGTATCGGAGAGTATTAATGTATAACAACTGCGCTACTTTCTACGTTCAGTAGCCTAAAGTTCTTTTTTCAAACATGTTTTAAAGGGAGAAAGATGATTTTTTAGTCAGTGACACGGGCGACCCGGAAGAAAGAAAAATGTTTCAAAGTAACTACATTTTCTTGGACCCTTTTTTGGTAGCTTAAGTGATCGGAAACCTGAGATAATAAAGCAAAAAATACGATAATTTTCGCTTTTGTAGACTAGTAAACTCGAAGTACCATTTGGCTTTCTGAGAACGCCGTCCTTTAAACTAATTTACGAATATCTGAACCATATTTTTGAATACATGTTTGAAACATGATGCGGTCAGACTTAAACAAATGGATAAACCACACAATACACTGTGCTACTAGTTACCAGCTAATTAAAATAAAGTGATCATACAAAATACTAGTACTCAAACTTTACTGGTTATGAACTCTGAAGTTTCGATTAGTAGTTTAGTTTGCTTGTGATGGTGCGAAAAGAGAAGCAAACCTTGTCTTACCCACTATTGTCTCGTTTCCCTTCCAAATTGATCCCAATTTGAGTCATGTATCTAAAAAGTAGGGAGCAATCGTTGGGTTTGACAAACGGGTAATCTTCATTGTGATATCTGTTAAGGGCCATACTAGCGTCATTCCACCGCTTGTAGAACGGCTTGGTGACTCTTTTCAAGTAATAATTTGACTTTTTGTCGATTTCACTGCTAAGCAAGTCTTCCAGCCTTTTGACTTCGTCAACCTTAGGCTGATTTTTTTCCCTTTCTTCGCATTCAATCTGCAGAGATGATAATAAAAAAAAGTATTTGCGGTATTAATAAGGGAAATGAGCAACTAAAAAAGCTATTTTAAATAATAGATCAAAGAATGTTTGCATATGGGTACCTAGCCTTCGTCCCAAACGTAATCCAACTGCGGTTAGTAACGTCTGCGAAGCAGAGCCTATTCGGACTCAACGAATTACCGCAAATACGTTTCAAATTTCCTTGACCGATAGCCTGAGTATCAGGCGTTTCTGGGGAAAAGGGGCAAGATGGAAGCGAAAAAGGGAGAGAGCTGAAGGAGAGAAACGCCTGACACAGATGCTTTTACTGTAGCCTTCCACCCCCACACAGCATGATTTGATACCATCCAATCACAATCACTTCCGGTCAGCTTCAGGTGTCAAAAAGCTCGCCTAAAATAAATCTCACTTTACGGTCTGGCCGAGCTCCGATGCTTGTGTTGCTACAATTTCGCTTTTTTCTGAAACCTCCAATGAGGGGTTTTCGAATACTTGTAACGTAAAACCTGCCGTTTTTGAGGAATTATAACATGGTTTAAGAATTGTGCTAGTGTAAGATCGCCAACGCTCGGTTTGCAAATAAACGTGTGCTCGGAAAATTGTAAATTGCTTTTGTTTACATGGAGAGTTACATCAGGCGCTTGTCTGGCAGCTAAAAAGCTGATGTTATCCCTCGTATTCTCGGGCGGTTGAAAGGAGCTGCAAGAATAAATAGGAAGGTGCGATGGTGAGACACCTATGCCTAGAAATTATCAAGCAGCAGCAAATTCCACCGCTTCAGAGAGAGCTCGTGAAAGCTGTTACAAGTTCAAAAAGAAGTGAGAGCCAAAAGTAAAGGTCAATCCCGATGGCGAAATATGATGGCGCCCGCTTGAGCTTAAGATATTTCAAAAGTGAGAAAATTTTGGAAGAGGAAGCGAACGAATTCCAATAACGTACGCTATCGTAACCGCCACAAGCAAAGTCAAGCTTTTTAAAGGCATTGGTGCTGTCGGCTATCTCAATACATGGTTACCTCGCTCTATTTTCATTTACAGTAACAATACCCTTTTAACAGCAGGATGTTGTAAATCAGAACTTAGATATCTGAAACACTGATATCGTCTTCTTTGTCCCAGTCTTGTGAAACCAATACTCGGATATAGTTTCGGCAGAAGCTGGTATATGAGGCTTTTCCATACTCCGAGTACATCTTTCCTTTAAACTACTGAACTACGAGGCCTTGAAAACGCAATTCTTGCTGGAGTTTTATTTTTATTCCAGGAAAGAACTTGGGAGCGCGCCGTCTAGAGCCTTTTTGAATTCCTCTCTGCGTCTCTGTCCATAAAAGTATCACGTACCGGTAACATGAAATCAAAACATGCATGTATGAAAAATTTCAGTTGCTTCTCCTTGCCGATCGCTCTTGCGGTCGGTGACGTCAAGGGGTATTGTGTGTTATCCAATCACTGCCACATCCAGATTTTGGATGTGTCACACAATTTGCTGAATGGTTTTGTGTCAGGCCTTCCTTTCTCTTCTCCCCCTCCCCCCTCCCACACCTCAAATCTCCTCTCCCCTAGTCCCTTAGGAAGGCCTGATACTCAGGCTACTTGGCCGACAAATCGACAACGAGATTATATTACCTTAAGGATGCAGTTGCAATCTGTAACTGAAAATAATGTCAGCTTATTTTAAAGCACTTTATTCTGACCTCAATCTTTTCTTGTATTTCGGTTTCTCTTTGTGGATCGTCTTGCAAACTAGCGAGCTTGATGAATTTTTCTGCCTCGTCCAACCAAGCTCTGACTTCCTTCATTAAAATTCCCATTCTTTTCACCTTGTTTTGGGCTTCCAGAAGCTAGAATACAAAAATGGTCCATGTTTCAACACAGGGCTCCCACACAACCTGTTTGTGTAACCAATTGCAATGTTATAGTAAATGTAACGTCTATATCGGTAAACCACTAAATATGTATATAGGCCAATGTTAAAGAAACGTTATATTACCTTACCCGCGGTATATTGTCGTCCTTTTGCCTCAGAAGAACAGTAAACGGCCAACTCAAAATCCTTCCAAATCGCTCGAAATAACTCTTTCGAGTGAAAAGTGCGACAATACACCGAAGGTAAGGCAACACTATGTATTTAACATTGACTAATATACATATTCAGCAATATATCGCAATAGAGGAAGCAAACAGTAAATACAATACATTTACTATAGAGTAAAAATCGGTTACACAAACAGATTGTCTGGACTCCCTGTGGTTTCAACAACAACGAAGAACAAAACGACAACAACAAACGAAACGAATAGACAAACAAAAATTCACGAACAGCAATCTAGTCATAGTCCGGAGGTTACATTAAGCTTTCGACTTATATTATTTACTATGTATGAAAACCAATCCATAATGCCTCGCTTAACCTCAATACAGTATTGTTCTGGACGCAATCTTAAATAATGCTTAAAAGAAAGCATTTTGAAATTGGGCATCAGACCCGTTATTTTACAGTCGTTTGAGCACTTCAAGTTGACCGGCTATTGCTACATGGCTGCAACCCGAACATTTAAATTATGTTCCGTTTAACCGTTAAATAGCAGGAGCATAATCAGACTACCGAGCGCGAGCGGCACAACATTTTTACGGGTTCTAATGTTTGCGATTTTTCCAGCGATCCGCAAAAATAAGTTCCGGCAAAAAAAAAACAAAAAAACAAAAAAACAAAAAACAAAAACAAACTAAATAATAATAATAATAATAATAATAATAATAATAATAATAATAATAATAATAATAACAATAATAAATACCGCTAACATTTTTCCCGCAAAAATTTACTTTGGAGTAAATATTCTCGAACTTAAATTCGCTACACAAAAGTACAGTACAAATAAGGAAGTCGTGTCTGTTCGTTTTAGTAGTCGAATGACAAAGAAACTTTATAATGGCCAATCACATCACTTACCATTGCTTTCCTTCCCTTAATCGATTCAGTGATGTCCTTCCAGCAAGTGCCGAAGTCATTCACCTGGTCACAGATCCCCTTAGCTGTCGCATCATGGTACTCAGCGTCTTTGATCAGCTTTTCTCCAGTCTCACGCAATGAGTCTAATCGTTCCCCTTGTCGGCTTTCCATTTCTTTTTCCATTGTCTGAGAGACAAAGTGAAGAGGGACGCATTAGACGCGCCGATTTCTTATGCTAGTTAACTGAACCCTAAATCAGGCGACACTGTTCCGTCGCACTTAAAATTTCTAACAATTATTTATACCTATATTGTAATAACCTGGGGCTGTGGAAACGTCTCCTAACTGACGAAAATGAATTATACTTAAGGATTGTTGATAATCGTTCTTGAAAACTGGCAACATCTTTTTAAGCGTGGAACCACTTTTTATAGATTCTAACATTATTTTCTTGTTATTCATAACAGCGTGAAAAAAAGCATTCGACTCCGTTTCTATTCCACTCGGCCTCAAGAGGAGGACACGAAAAGAAAAATGACCTTAGGAATTAATAAGCATCAATGGCATGAAATTATCACCGTTTCTTTGGGTTTTTCATGTGAATGGTCGAGAATAGATAGAAATTACTAATAACTGAAATGAAATGTTCTTACCTCGAGCAGATTTAAATTCATCGTAACTTGTTCTTCGTTGGTGATATCTGTTTCTCCAATCAAATCAAAGGTTTGTTCTTTACTTGAAAGCCAGGAAAGCAAGGCAGCTTCTTCTTCACGTAAATTTTGCCAGTCAATTAGAGCCTGGTTAAGCTTCTCCTTCCACTCTTCCGCCCAGTTCCACACAACCGCCCAACGCTCGCTTAATACCTGTATGGCCGCAATATAATGGAAAGTTTCCTCCTAGTTATAAACCTGCCAGTGAAATAGTGTTTTAAACCTGGCGGATACGCAGCAAAGTTCTATAAGAGGGGGCTCCGCCCTGAGGTCCAACCCCTTA
Source organism: Porites lutea (assembly GCF_958299795.1). Taxonomy (NCBI): domain Eukaryota; kingdom Metazoa; phylum Cnidaria; class Anthozoa; order Scleractinia; family Poritidae; genus Porites; species Porites lutea. Next base: position 57,675,852 of record NC_133201.1, on the reverse strand, counting down.
CTCCCTGATACTTCATTTATAGCAGAAAGGGTTTCCCTTTCGTATGTGTACCTTCTATTGACAATTAGTATAATTACCTTGATGATTATAGAAAATAGGGCGCTGTGACTGGCTAGGAGCTTTGCTTTATCCCGCTATAATCACCGCGCGGTGATTATAACATTGAAGGCTGGCAGTTTTCAAAATGCCAGCCAGATTTGTTGTTGTTTCGGAGTCAGAAATTGATCAATAATTTTATTTTCTCGAATAATCATCAACGTATTTATACTAAAACAATTAGTCGCCTCAGGCGACATGAAAATCGGCGAATAGTTACCTAGGCGAAGTCGAGGTGACTATTCGCGGATAGGTGATTATTCGCCGATATTCACGTAGCCTTCGGCGACTAATTGTTCAATAACACTCCTTTCACATACCTAGTTTTAAGAATTTTGCATCCCTTTCAACCACAGTAAATGTACTCTCTTTAAGATATCACTAGACTCGAGTTATTTACAGCCGTGAAATGCATATGTTATTCCTTTATATAGACCAAATTTACAAAATTCCCTTCCCTTACACTAAACAACCCTCTCATATACCTGAAGCCTGGAAAAGGTACTCCTTTAGGGAGGAGCTGTTCCGTATAGCCCACTATATTGAGTGTACCCAGGGAGAGGGGGGAGGGGGAAATCTGGTCCAAAAATACAGCTTTTTATGTTGAAAATACCTTGACCCAGTCCCTTATGGTTTCATCCAAAGCTGGGTGTTCCAAGTCCATATCCAGCATCATGTTTGCCATCGAGTAATTTGACAGTTCTTCTTGAAAAACCTACAGAACAGCAGTGGAGAAACATGAAATTCGTGCAGCTTTTTTATAGCCAACACATAATAATATAACGTCAAGACACAGTCAATTCCCTATTAACGGACATTTTTAAAAGACCGAGAGCTTCCTGGTATGGACACGTACGGCCACATTGTAAAATTGCCCCCCGGTTGATCCTCAATCATTTCCTTGCCTTTCTTTGAGACAGACACCTCCAAAATGGCGAAACTTCGCCCGTTTCAAAAGCGTCGTTTTCCTAAGAGAATTGATCGCACAACTGGAGCTCCGTAACAAATTTACTACACTCTACAGGGTTATAGAAATGTACTGGTGAGTTTAATATTACAGACATTTATATTAATATCAGAGAGTTTTCGATTAGAGATATTTTAAATATTTAATAGCAAGAGTCTCAGATGATAATGGGATATGTTATTGTTACTAATTCAATTAATTCTGTTGAAAGTAAACGTTTCACTGTTATGCACTACATGCATAATGCGAAGACTAGTGTATCCTTTATATTCAAACAAGTGAGTTTTGAGCAAGCCACTTTGAAGTGTAAGAGAATTGGGTCACTTAGTGAATAAATATCACGTACTTTGTCTTAATTGGGCATTACTTTATGTCCTGTGATCATGCATGTTCTCCCTTACGCCTATGTAGTAAACACACATGCATGTACCTGATGCTCCCAAACTTGCTGTTGCACTCTCTTATAGGTTGGTTCTATCACATCATCCAATGATATTCGAGACTCAGCTCGCAATAGCCAATCATTCATCCGTTCCAAGTGCTGTTTTAGTAAAATAAGATATAGATCGAACACCCTGAAAAACAGGAGGACAAAAATTGTGTTACTTTTTTAATATCCTAGTTAAGTGCCATCTGCAAGAAGAAAAGTCATATTTTACAACAAAAAAACTATTGAACTAGAAACGAAGATGGTATTATCACAGATGGTTACAACACGTGTGATACAAATCTGGCTCTTAAGAAGCAGTGAACACGGGGCATACCTTTGATGCTCTCTTTTAATATCTTCCTTAATATTTGTTATCCTTATGACTGTTACTTCAATTCTTTCATAAAAGTATTCCCCATGTGCTCTGTCAAAGCGTGTGTCTTTTATCAATTGTCTTCCTTCCTCCAGGACATCATATGTGTCAGATTCTACTGACGTAAAATGCATGAGTACCTCCTGAGATACGAATCAGATAAAAAGGAAATTAACCAGCTTCTATTGGCCTATCTACTCTTTGTGCCCGGGATCCAGTGTCTGGGTACAGGTACAAAATGGTGTTGTGTTCATACCATGAGTACCCGATATGTAACTGTGTACATGGTTAATTTCAGTCAGACGCCATTTTTGAATTGAAGCTTAGCAGCGAGAACAAAGCAGTGGACTGCCTCAAAGGTACAAAAACAGTGTGTACACAAGTCCCCGGTGCTCACTTTTGCACCTGAGTACAAGGGCTCCATCTTAACTTAGGCACCGGCACCGTGCCCGAATTCTAGCGTAGGTACTTCAAAAAAGGCTGTGTTCACATTAGCGCACTGTGCCCGGGTACCAAGTGTCAATGCTGCCTTAGTGACATTTATAGCGAATGGGCACAAAACACAGTAGTCTGTAAACTATCAAATGGATTTAATATTGACGACGAGCAGCGACATTCTTAGAAATATCGGTGAAAAACACATGATTTCAGTGCTTCTTCGCGCAAAATCCAGGTGCCATGCTTTATTTGGACAAATACGTGGCAAAATATGCCACATGGTAACTACGAAATTGAACGATGATAGGTTATTTTAAAAGGAGAAATAGATGACATTCAATTTCGAGTAGCTTGCAAATTATATCTGCAAAAAAGGTCATTTTTCAAATAGGGAAACAAAATTCGCCTAACATTAAGAGAGCGGGAGGGGTGGGGGTTTCTAAACTTCTATTGGAAGAAAAAATGCTTCGTTACCTTGTGCTGATCCAAAGCATTCTTAGTGGATTTCAAGTCCATGAAATCCTTGTCTGAGTGCTTAACACTGCATTCCAAATCAGATAGGCTTTGATCCACAGTATGAAGCTTCTTCTTTAGATAATCCACTAACTCGTTGGACCTGTTGACAACCCACCAGAACAGAAATTTATATATATATATATATAAAAAGAAGAAACAGCGTGACTCAGATCGTCTTACGAACTAAGACGCTGGGACATACTTTTGGAGACAATCCAGTCAATATTGTTGAGGCCAGACAAGTGGGAGTACTCAATAGACAATACACGGACAAAATTCTTCTCCAGAAACAGTCTATTAAATGGCGACAAAGTAAAACGAATCTGTGTGTGTTCCATTGGAAAGATCTGGATAGGCATCAAATCAAAGGAACTGATGAATCCACCCTGGGAAAGGACTGATTGACTCATTTGATGTACCATGATCTGAGTGATCTAGGATGGTCGATCCTGATCCTGATCGTCCCAATGACCATGGAATGGAACCAACCCTTAAATTTTCAGTGTGGTCGACTCAGTGCTAAAGAGGGAGAATGCTGTAAAGACATGTTCTGCACACAACAATTTCCTGGTCTTCACCGGTGTGTGTTAGTATTTCAGTGCATGTGTCAGTTCATATTAAGTGATTAGATAAAATAAGGTACTCTGGCATATATATCGGAGAGTAGCAATGTATAACAACTGCGCTACTTTCTACGTTCAGTAGCCCAAAGTTCTTTTTCCAAACATGTTTTAAAGGGAGAAAGATGATTTTTTAGTCAGTGACACAGGCGACCCGGAAGAAAGAAAAATGTTTCAAAGTAACTACATTTTCTTGGACCCTTTTTTGATAGCTTAAGTGATCAAAAACCTGAGATAATAAAGCAAAAATTACGATAATTTTCGCTTTTGTAGACTATAGTAAACTCGAAGTACCATTTGGCTTTCTAAGAACGCCGTCCTTTAAACTAGTTTGCAAATGGCTGAGCCATATTTTTGAATACATGTTTGAAACATGATGCGGTCAGACTTAAACAAATGGATAAACCACATATACACTGTGCCACTGGTTACCAGCTAATTAAAATAAAGTGAACATACAAAATACTAGTATTCAAACTTTACTGGTTATGAACTCTGAAGTTTCGATTAATAGTTCAGTTTGCTTGTGATGGTGCGAAAAGAGAAGCAAACCTTGTCTTACCCACTATTGTCTCGTTTCCCTTCCAAATTGATCCCAATTTGAGTCATGTATCTAAAAAGTGGGAAGCAATCGTTGGGTTTGACAAACGGGTAATCTTCATTGCGATATCTGTTAAGGGCCATACTAGCGTCATTCCACCGCTTGTAGAACGGCTTGGTAACTCTTTTTAAATAATAATTTGACTTTTTGTCGATTTCACTGCTGAGCAAGTCTTCCAGTCTTTTGACTTCGTCAACCTTAGGCTGATTTTTTTCTCTTTCTTCGCATTCAATCTGCAGAGATGATAATAAAAAAAAAAAGTATTTGCGGTATTAATAAGGGAAATGAGCCACTAAAAATAAAGCTATTTTAAATAATATGTGTACCTAGCCTTCGTCCCAAACGTAATCCAACTCCGGTTAGTAACGTCTGCGAAGCAGAGCCTTTTCGGACTCAACGAATTTCCAAATGCGTTTCGAATTTCCTTCACCGACAAATCGACGAGATTTTTAACAGGCCAGTCATGGCGGGTACTCAAATGCTGGTATTTGGGTGGAGGCCCAGAACGAGGATTTTGGCGCTATTTTGCAGACAAACTTAACCAGAAGTTTAGTTTCGTCTGCGGAGCAGTATAGGTAGACGTTGTACCTTATTATAGGAAATTAACGCTTTATGAATTAAAATTAAGAGAGCAGCATGATATGGAGCCTGAAGACATCGCACAAAGTTTTAGAATCTTAAGAAAGTGTCAGAACAAATTTGACTGTCTTATTTTTGAAATGTTTTTTATCCAAGAACTGAAACCGACGCTTAACAAACAGTGCGATTCAATTCGCGCCAAATTATTTGTTTAGAGTAGTTCTTGTTAACATTGTTTTATTTCCATTGTTTTTTTACTTTATAAATATTTTTAAGCACTTTTTACATTTTTACATATTTTATTACATTTTAGCGTTCACCACATTTTTATCTATTATAACTTGTTTTTAACTTATTTATGCTAATTTAGAGAACTTTTATACACTTGAAAATGACCTCGGAGAGGTCGAAACGTCGTGATTTTTTTATCGCTAATATTTATCTCAAAATATGAAATTAAGGTCTTGGAAATTAACACGACTTGAATTGAGGCGAATCTAGTGGAAAACGACTTTCGTGTAAAAAACTTAATGCGAAAGGGAGGGTAACAAAAAAAAACATGCAAAATTAACGTAACGCTCTCAAAGAAACAAAACTTCGAGACAAAATAAACAAAGTTAAAGCTATAATCTGAAATGGAAACTTTGTTCGCAGTAATTTCCTTAAAGGTACCAAAAGGGTGAAGGGATTAAATCTGGCCACTTCAAGGGTTCTTCTTCAAAGTTTCAAGTTACTGGTGGATCTCCACCCTGATAAAATACTCCTTTTTCTTAGGTGTCAAGAATGTCAGAAGTGTATTCAAAATAACAAAAATAAAGGGTCGTGGGAATAACTCTCCACTTAATTCAGGCGCGGAAATTAACGTTTCAGGAAATTAACACAACTTAAATGAAATTCGCGTTAATTTCATGAAGCGTTAACTTTAGAAAAAAAAAAATATATATATATATATATATATATATTGGAATATTTCGTTTGTTTTGTTTCTTTGTGGCTATTCAATTGGAGTCCCTGTTCTAGCTAGATTAGCCACGTGCAAATCCACTAAAAGCAAAGATTTGTACCCCTGGTGAGGGTATTGCTGTTTTCAAGTACTGTTTCAAAAACGAGCAGGGGTGTATATTCAGGGTTATAAATTCCATGCGAAGCCGAGTGTTTTTAGACCTGATAATACACGACTGCGACTGCGAGTTTGGCGTTATTTTGGTGTAAAAATTTGGACTTAAAGTTTAGCCGTGTCTTTATCAGATAGAAAGACACTCATTAAACATGAATTTCTTTTGATTTTCTTCTTTCTTCTTTATGAATTATTAATTACTTTTAATTGCGTTATTCCGCTTAACGCAAAAACTGGATTCAGTTGTAATCTGTAACTAAAAATAATGTCAGCTTATTTTATAGCACTTTATTCTGACCTCTATTTTTTCTTGTATCTCGGTTTCTTTTTGTGGATCCTCTTGCAAACTAGCGAGCTTGATGAATTGTTCTGCCTCGTCCAACCAAGCTCCGACTTCCTTCATTAAAATTCCCATTCTTTTAACCTTCTTTTGGGCTTCCTGAATCTAGAATACAAAAAAAGTCCATGTTTGAACACAGGGCGTCCACACAACCTGTTTGTGTAACCGGTTGTAATTTTATAGTAAATGTAAGGGATTTTCCGTTTGCTTCATCTATAGCGATATACCACTAAATATGCATATAGGTCAATCTTAAATAAACGTTATATTACCTTGCGTAAGGTATTACTGCGAGCCCAAGACACAGATCGCTAAAAAAATGTAAAAACTGCAATACTATCTAACATCACCTGTTGTTTTTAAATTAGTATTGCAGTTTTTAATTTTCTTTTTTAGCGATCTGTGTGTTGGGCCTGCAGTAATTGGCGCTCGCCGTTGCAGTATCCCGCTTGTACTCCTGTGAATATATGTACATTTTGTTGTTGTTGTTATTGTTGTTTTTTATCTTATTGTTTTGCGAAGTTAATGAAATAAAATTTAAAATATTGTCGTCCTTTTGCCTCAGAGGAACAGGAAACGGCGAACTCAAAATCCTTCCAAATTGCTCAAAACAGCTCTTTTGAGTGAAAAGGGCGGCAATATACCAAAGTAAGGCAATACAACATTTATTTAACATTGATCTATACACATGTTTAGCGATATATCGCTATAGAGGAAGAGCTAGCAAGCAAACGGTAAATCCAATGCATTTACTATAAAATAAGAATCGATTGCACAAACAGATTGTGTGAATGCCCTGTGGTTTCAACAACAACGAACAAAACGATAACAGCAACAAAAACGAACAGACAAACAAAAAAAAGACAACAACAAGCAAACTGAAAACAGCAATCTAATCATAGTTCCGAGATTAAGCTTTCGACTTATATTATTTACTCTGTATGAAAACCAATCCATAATGCCTCGCTTAAGCTCAATACTGTATTGTACTGGACGCAATCATTTTGAAACAGGGCATCAGAACGTTTTTTACGGTCGTTTGAGCACTGCAAGTTTGTCGGCTATTGCTGCATGGCTACCCGAAATATTTAAGTTATGTTCCGTGTGACCGTTAAATAGCATGAAAACAATTACATTACAGCATGGCACAAAATTTTTACGGGTTCTAATGCTTGCGATGCTTGCGATTTTTCCAGCGATCCGCAAAATAAATTCAAGCGAAAAAGAAAAAAAAATTACCCCAAAGATTTTTCCAGCAAAAATTTACTCCAGAGTAAATATCCTCTAACTTAAATACGCTACACAAAAACACAATACAAATAAAGTAGTCGTGCCTGTTCGTTTTTGTAATCGAATGACAAAGAAAAGTAGTCTATTTTATTAGTTTTACATAAGGTACTCAAAACGTAGTGTTGTTTTAAAATATGTATTTCCATTGCACGTAATCAATAAAACCGGACGAAAATATTATCAATGATTTGTCCGGGACTTTCTTTCTTTCGCAAAAAAAAAAAACAGCTTCCAGTAAGAAAAACCAATCTGACCTAATCGCAAAAATTAGTTCCCGCAAAACACAAAAAATCACGCCAATCGCCAATCCTCATATCAAAAATAGGCTTCCGCTTTCGTGCCACACGGTAGTAAGAACATTCATCGACTGTCGGTTGGATAAGAAAACGTGAAGGATGTTCGTAAAAGGCAGATCCAGATCGACTTCATGATGATGATGATGACGATGATAACGATGATAACGATGATGGTGATGATGTGCATTACAAAAAGGATAATTCCCCGGTTACTTCATAATGGCCAATCTCATCACTTACCATTGCTTTCCTTTCCTTAATCGAATCAGTGATGTCCTTCCAGCAAGTACCGAAGTCATTCACCTTGTCACGGATCCCCTTAGCCCTTGCATTATGGTACTCAGCGTCTTTGATCAGCTTTTCTCCAGTCTCATGCAATGAGTCCAATCTTCCCTCATGTCCTTCCATTTCTTTTTCCATTGTCTGAGAGACAAAGTGAAGAGGGACGCATTAGACGCGCCGATTTCTTATGCTAGTTAACTGAACCCTTAAATCAGGCGACACTGTTCCGTCGCACTTAAAATTTTAAACAATTATTTATACCGATATTGTAATAACCTGGGGCTGTGGAAACGTCCTCTTACTAACGAAAATGAATTACATTAAAGGATTGTTGATAATCGTTCTTAAAAACTGGCAACATCTTTTTAAGAGTGGAACCACTTTTTATAGATTTCTAACATTATTTTCTTGTTATTCATAATGGCGTGAAAAAAGGCATTCAACTTCGTTTTTATTCCACAAATAACCCGTTTTCATTAGAAGTTTTTGATGGTCACCTCAGTTGTAAAATCATCACATTTTTTTTAAATTCATAAACATTTCTTTAATCTGTTCTTGGTTCTTTAAACGAAGAGTATTTCACTCGGCCTCAAGAAGAGGGCACGAAAAGAAAAATGACCTTAGGAATTAAAAAGCATCAATGGTGTGAAATAATCATGGTTTCTTTGGGTTTTTCACGTGAAGGGTCGAGAATCGATAAAGATTATAGATAAGCAAAATGTGTTCTTACCTCGAGTAGATTTAAATGCATCGTAACTTGTTCTTCATTGGTGATATCTGTTTCTCCAATTAAATCAAAGGTTTGTTCTTTGCTTGAAAGCCAGGAAAGCAATGCAGCCTCTTCTTCACGTAAATTTTTCCAAAGAATAAGAGCCTGGTTAAGCTTCCCCTTCCACTCTTCCGCCCAGTTCCACACAGCCGCCCAACGCTCGCTTAATACCTGTAGTTATAAACCTGCTTGTGAAATAGTGTTTCAAACCTGGCGGGTACTCAACAAAGTTTTATAAGAATAGGCTACGCTCCGAGGTCCAACCCCTCACCCTTTGATGCTTCATTTTTGGCGGAAAGGGTATCTGCCCTTTCGTATGTACACCTTCTATTGACAAATGATAGTCCTTTTGCATACTTAAGCGCTGCAAATTTACTCTCTATAAGATATCACTAGACTCGAGTTATTAACAGCCGTAAAATGCACATGTTATTCCTTTATATAGACCAAATTTACAAAATTCTCTTCCCTTATACTAAACAACCCTCTCATATACCTGAAGCCTGAAAAAGGTACCCCTTTAGGGAGGAGCTGTCCCGTATAGCCCACTATATTGAGTGTACCCAGGGAGAGGGGGGAGGGGGAAATCTGGTCCAAAAAATACAGCTTTTTTAATGTTGAAAATACCTTGACCCAGTCCCTTATGTTTTCATCCAAAGCTGGGTGTTCTAAGTCCATATCCAGTATCATGTATGCCATCGAGTAATTTGACAGTTCTTCTTGAAAAGCCTACAGAACAGCAGTGGAGAAACATGAAATTCGTGCAGCCATTTTATAGCCAACTTATAATAATATACCGTAAAATTCCGAAAATAGGCTCCTCCATGTATAAGCCCCTCCAAATATAAGCCCCCTAAACCGGTAACGCAAAAAAAACCCTCCGTTAAATTGCCCCTCCAAATATAAGCCCCCCGGGGACTTGTACTTGGAAAATTGCTCCCAAATACAAAGTAAAACAAAGCAAAAATAGTAAATTTACTTCCAACTATAAGGCTAGCCCAATGGATTTTGAAACGCAAATTTCCCTCCGTAAATAAGCCCCTCCGAATATAAGCCCCTCCAGAAATAAGCCCCTCAAAAAGGGCCTTTGAAAAATATAAGCCCCGGGGCTTATTTTCGGAATTTTACGGTAACTGCAAGACACAGTCAATTCCCTATTAACGGACAACTTTAAAAGACCGAGAGCTTCCTGGTATGGGCACGTGCGGCCACATTGTAAAATTGGCCCCCGGCTGATCTTCAATCATTTCCTTGCCTTTTTTGGGACACAAACCTCCAAGATGGAGACACGTCGCCGGTTTCAACGGCATCTTTTTCTAAGAGAATTGACCGTACAACTGGAGCTCTATAAACAAATTTACAACACTCTGCAGGTTTATAGAAATGTACTGGTGAGTTTGATATTAGAGACATTTATATTAATATCAGAGAGATCTTAATTAAAGATATTTCAGATAATTAATAGGAAGAGTCTCAGAGGAAAAGGGCATATCTTATTTTTAATAATTCAATTAATCCTGGTGAAAGTAAACGTTTCATTTCATTCATGCGAATACCAGTGTATATTTTATTTTCAAACAAGTGAGTTGTGAGCAAGCCACTTTGACGTGTAGAATTGGGTCACTTAGTGAATGAATATCGCTTACTTCGTCTTAATTGGGCATTACGTGATGGCCTGCGATATGCATGTTCTCCCTTACCGCCTATATAGTAAACACACATGCATGTACCTGATGCTCCCAGACTTGCTGTTGCACTCTCTTGTAGGTTGGTTCTATCACATCATCCAATGATATTCGAGACTCAGCTCGCAATAGCCAATCATTCATCCGTTCCAAGTGCTGTCTTAGGAAAATAAGATATAGATCGAACACCCTGAAAAACAGGAGAACAAAAATTGTGTTACTTGTTTAATACTCTAGTTAAGTGCCATCTGCAAGAAGACAAGTCATATCCTGAAACAAAAAACTATTAAACTCATTTCTAAGAAACGACGGTGGTATTATCATGCACAGATGGATACAACACGTGTGATACAAATTTGGCTCTTAAGAAGCAGTGAACACGGGGCATACCTTTGATGCTCTCTGTTAATATCTTCCTTAATAGTTGTTACCCTTATGACTGTTACTTCAATTCTATCATGAAAGTATTCCCCATGTGCTCTGTCAAAGCGTGTGTCTTTTATCAATTGCCTTCCTTCCCCCAGAACATCATATGTGTCGGATTCTACTGACGTAAAATGGTTGAGTACCTCCTGAGATACGAATCAGATAAAAAGAAAATTAACCAGCTCATATGGGCCTGTCCGCACTTGGTGCCCGGGAACCATTGTCTTGGTACAGGTACAAAATGGTGTTTTGTTCACACCATGAGTACCCGATATATAACTGTGTACATAGTTATTTCCAGTTAGACGCCATTGTTGAGACGTAAGCTTAGCAGCGAGTATAAAGCAGTGGACTCCCTCGAAAGTACAAAAAAAGTGTGCATACAAGTTTTCGGTGCTCACTTTTGCGCCTGAGTACAAGGGATCAATCTTAATTTAGGTGCCCGAATTCTAGCGTAGGTACCTCAAAAAAGAGTGTGTTCACATTAGTGCACTGTGGCCGGGTAGCAAGTGTGAATGCTGCCTTAGTAACATCTATAGCGAATGGGCACAGAACACATTACTCTGTAGTCTTATTACGTAACTATCAAATGGACTTAATACTAAAGACGAGCAGCCTTATAGAAATATCGGTGAGAAACAGATGATTTCAGTGCTTTTTCGCGCAAAATCCAGGTGCCACACTCTATTTGGACAAATAAGTTGAAAATATGTCGCATGGTCACTGCGAAATTGAACGATGATACTTTAGGTTATTTAAAAAAAAGAAATAGAGGACATACAATTTACATAACTTGAAATCACATCTGCAAAAAAGGTCATTTTTCAAATAGGTAAACAAAATTCGCCTTATATTAAGGGAGGGGGTGGGGTGGGGGTATCTTAAACTTCTATTGGAAGAAAAGATGCTTTGTTACCTGGTACTGATCCAAAGCATTCTTAGTGGATTTCAAGTCCATGAAATCCTTGTCTGAGTGCTTAACACTGCATTCCAAATCAGATAGGCTTTGATCTACGGTATCAAACTTCTTCTTTAGATAATCCACTAAATCGTTGGACCTGTTGACAACCCACCAGAACAGAAATGTATATAATATCAGAAAAAAAGACGAAACAACGTGACTCAGATCATCTTACGAACTAAGACGCCGGGAGATACTTGGAGACAGTCCTGTCAATATTGTTGTGGCCGGACAAGTGGAAGTACTCGATAGACAATACACGGAGAAAATTCTGTTCCAGAAACAGTTTACATGAAATTCAACGGGTTTGAATTCATGTCCTATTGGAAAGATCTGGATAGGCATCACATCAAAGGAACAGATGAATCCACCCTGAGAAGGGACTGATTGATTCATTTGAAGTACCATGATCTAAGTGATCTAGGATGGTCGATCCTGATCCTGATCGTCCCAATGACCATGGAACACACCCTTAAATTTTGGGTGTGTTCCACTCAGTGCTAAAGAGGGAGCATGTAGTAAAGACATGTCCCGCTCAACAATTTCCTTGTCTTCACCGGTATGTGTTAGTAGATCAGTGCATGTGTCAGTTCATTAGTGGTTAGATTAAATGAAGCACATATATATATATATATATATATATATATATATATATATCGGAGAGTAGCAATGTATAACAACTGCGCTACTTTCTACGTTCAGTAGCCTAAAGTGCTTTTTTCAAACATGTTTTAAAGTGAGAAAGATGATTTTTCAGTCAGTGACACACGCGACTCGGAAGAAAAACAAAAATGTTTAAAAGTAACTACATTTTCTTCGAGCCTTTTTCGATAGCTTTCGGAGAACGCAGTCCTTTAAACCAGTTTAGCTGAACCATATTTTTGAATACATGTTTGTAACATGATGTGGTCAGACTTAAACAAACAGATAAACCAGATATACACTGTGCTACCAGTTACCAGCTAATTAAAATAAAACAATCATACAAAATGCTAGTACTCAAACTTTACTGATTAGGAAATCGGAAGTTTCGATTAGCTTGCTTGTGATGGTGCGAAAAGAGAAGCATACCTTGTTTTACCCACTATTATCTCGTTTTCTTTCCAAATGTATCTCAATTTTAGTCATGTATCTAAAAAGTATAAATGAATGATAGCTCACGAGGACAAAATGACATTGGAATTGAGTTCCAAGCTTTGAGTCTTTGTCATCCAGCGGATGTTTTTGCTCTCAGTCTAAAGATGCCGAGACTAATCAATGTGGCCTTCTCAATGGAATTTTCAAGCCGCTTTTGTAGGTAAAAATTTTTCACGTCATTTGTCACTTTTACGAACTCGAGTTCCCCACTCTTTACCACAAATTTAATAGACAATACCACAATTATTAATTTTGGCCGGGAAACTCGCATTTGAATGCTTTTACGTTAATGGTGTTGTTTCAGCCAAATAGTATACGGCGATTACACTTAAGAATGTGGTGTTTGGTCTAACGAAGGTTTTTTTAAATGAGGTCACTTCTACGCAGGAACCCTTACAGTGCTGCCTCTTTAATTCTATGGACAAAAAGGGTAATATTGAGAGAAAACTGCTCTTGCTCTTTGTCAGCACAGCATTAAAATTTGGTCCGGCTTTATGACTTTTATCCGACCTAATAAATAAATATTTAGGTAGCAAAAACTGTTCCTGTAAACCCTATTCAATGGATTTATTCAATGACGTAAATAAGGTTTTACGATAATTATGATCATAGTCGTTATCAACAACATCACATTGAACGATCGGATAATCAGAAAAAAAGAAAAAAAAGCTGTTGTTTTAATCTCTACTATTTGAAAGAAAATACATTAACGAGTCCTGAATCACCTGATTCGCTCTAGAGTAGCGATAGTGCCCAAAAATATTGTAACAAAGTGTCTAATTATTGTATAAATAAATGAATAAATAGACAAATGGAGAAATGTAAATCAATAACTAAACAAACAGATAGATAAAAAAGCATCTGATAAAAAATAAATAAAATGCAACCATAAAGATATACAGTTACAAAGGTCACTGCGCAGCGATTCGAAATATCCAAATAAGACGAAGTCTATTTTTTTCACTTACCTTGCAGAGGTTGAATGATCAATGCTATATTTATAATATCGAGCTGGGCTAACTCCAGCGCCAGGGCTGCTATCTTTATCAGTGAGGGAATATGAAGAGTCATGGTTAGCAGGCTGTGTTTCACGTGCCGTGCCGCCACCGCTGGAGAATCTTTCCGCTGAAATCAACTGAACATCTCTTGTACCACTTAGTGATGTTCTCTGTACCTAATAGAAGAAATTAAGAGCGCATGCAGCGAGGTGTTAAACTTGAGAGATGTTAAGCATGTTATTACAAAAACGAAAGGTTGCCGGCCTTGTCTTCAGATCATGGCTTACATTAGTCGTTAATCATTAAAATACGTGTGTTAGTATCTTCCCTTAGCACTAGCTGTAGATGTTTTAATGTAAATTAAGGTGGAACTACAGTCTCTTAAAGGAAGAAAAAATGAAATAGGTGTTAACGGTCGCGGCTTAGGCACAATCACCCATAAATTCAAATGTTGGTATGCCTCGACCAGAGACTAATGTCATGTTTACACTATACCGGACAGCTTATTACCAGCTCGTATGAATAACCGTTCACATAGGCACAGAAACCTATCCGATATGTCGTAATTATCTTTCAGCATCAGCGCGGCGCGGCTGAGGTCTGTTATGGGAAACGCTCCGAAGGTAACTGAGGTAAATAATATTTAAACAACCATTAGTACCGTGCGAGTACTCTCATTCTCCATCAACGCAAACTCAAGACTGCTTGCAGTCTATACCCAAGATAACTTGCTGACAATAGGCAAGTTTCTGATTTTTCACCCCACTTTTTTTCCTTGGCTTCGCAATCTTAAACTATACAGGAGAGAATGAAAAACAGTCCCGGAACTGGATTAAGCAACGACGACGGTGACGGCAACAAAAACGTCAATAAAGTATTTGGTTTAGGACCCGTCCACACTAATACGTTTTCGTTTGAAAAAGCATACATTTCGAAGCGTTGGTGCCTTCCGGGCCACACTTATACTCCGAGCGTTCTAAATCGAAAAAAGCATCGCTTGGAAACAAAGCAAAAACGTTTATGAACAATAGGGAGCTTAAGCAACGACGAGGACGAAGGTAACGGCAACGAAAACAGCAAAAAAGGAACAGGCTTAGATTGGCAAAAAAACAACTTTCCACGTGCATCACGCTTTCTTGTACATTTCTTTGCCATCACTGCAAGACTGCGACGTGAAAATGCGGCCTAAGTTCACGTTTTGCGGAAAACGTGAACACACAAGAAACGACTCTCTTTTTCTTTTCCTGGACTTGGATAAAGTCTTAGAAATAAACCCCCGAACAAATTTGCCAACATTTGACGAAATAAAGGAATTGGGTTGGATAAGTGCGATAAAGTTTGAAACTAATCGAATTCTTTTTTAATGAAGTGACGTTTTTGTAACTAATGTCGTCTTTGTTGATTAAGCTCACTATTGCTAAGTTAGGACGTCTAAGACAAGATACCAGTCAAAAGTGAAGGAAAGTAACAACATAACTAAAGCGCCAAAAAACTCTAGTATACAAAAGGATCACGCATTATCATAAGCACACCAAACACTTACAGGCGTGCGCTCTTTGTTAGTTGTCATTGCCTCTTCCATTATGTGAACAGTGATTTTAGCCTTCTGCTTATTTTCATCTTCCCTCGGATATAGTGTCGACTGACTTTCTTTTATGGTGTTGCTTGATATAAGTGTATCTTTCAATGTCTCTTCTCTGTCTTTGGCATCAGTTTCAACTCCTTGTTTATCTAGAATGTCGCTATTTCTACCATCTGTTGTTTTCATGACGGTTTGGGAATTTTCAGCTGGAGATTGCAG
Source organism: Porites lutea (assembly GCF_958299795.1). Classification (NCBI taxonomy): domain Eukaryota; kingdom Metazoa; phylum Cnidaria; class Anthozoa; order Scleractinia; family Poritidae; genus Porites; species Porites lutea. The sequence goes on along the minus strand of NC_133201.1, from coordinate 57,660,130 downwards.
AATCTATTAATTAGAAAATGTAAGTTATAAAATGTGTGTGGCTAAATTGACACAGTTAATGTTATATTATTAAACCTTCTAAAATTTCATGCAAGAATAAAGTTTTGATCAAAAGTTATAGCACATGAAATTAGAGGAACGAAACTTTTGGGACACCCTGTATATAAAAGGATCACGTATTATCATAAGCACACCAAACACTTACGGGCGTGCGTTCTTTGTTAGTTGTCATTGCCTCTTCTGTTATGTGAACAGTGATTTTAGCCTTCTGCTTATTTTCATCTTGCCTCGGAAATAGTGTCCGCTGACTTGTTTGTATGTTGTTGCTTGGTGTAGCTGCATCTTTAAATGACTCTTCTCTGTATTTGAAATCCGTTTCAACTCTTTGTTTATCTAGAATGTCTTTATCTCTACCATCTGTTGTTTTCATGACGGTTTGGAGATTTTCAGCTAAGGATTGTAGGGTCTGTTGATTAAAAAGTGGAAGTTATTAAATGTGTGTGGCTAAATTGACACAGTTTGTGCGATATTATTACGCTTCCTTCAAACATCTCAGGTTAAACAATGGTACCAAAACATTCTGGAAAGGAAGACCTGCTTTTTATTCCAGTCACAAGCAGAGGCACATGTTTCTGTGAATTATTTTTCCTATGCTGAATTAAATATCAAAGGGATCGAACTTGGTTAACGAAGTTAACAAAGGAACTCAGTTGGCCTGTTCTACGTCTAAGTTGATTCGGTAGGCCTTAGTATGTTACTCGAATCTGGGGCCCGTTTCTCGAAAGTCCCGGTAACTTTACGGGCCCGAAATCAAATATTCAAACCCAAATATAAAGAATAAGAGCGCAGGTCCTGGCTAGCAAACTACTCCATTTTGTTTCATTAACTGACAGTTTTATCATGTTAGATGCAAAACTATTGAAACCTCGATCTTTAATGTAAACGGAGACAGCTTACCGGGCCCGTTAATTATCGGGACTTTCGAGAAACGGGCCCCTGGTCTATATAGAAGCTGATAAGAAATTCAGAATATTTCCTCCTCATTAGTAGTGGAACTAACTTGTGCTCCTAAATTTGTGATGATTCTTCTAGTCTGAGTCACAGTGTTTCTGCCAATCTCTTCTCGTGAAGCCGAATTTAACTTAAGAAAGCCCTCTTTAGGGTCCTGGAAGAAAAATTAGAATACGCCTTCAGAGACAGACGAAATATCGCAGGTGTGTGATTGTAGGATGCGCACATTGTTCAAGTTAGTTCTCAAAGTTCAACTCTGTCGTTTTCGAAGTTCTTAATATGGTGAGTCGAAAACGCATCAAAACAGTAGTGTGGACGCAAATCAATCGACGCGTTGTCGATGACAACAAAAAGGCATACTTTTGAAAACGCATTAGTGTGGCGGGGCCTTAGATTAGCAAAACAACAACTTAGCACGTACATCACGGTTTTTTGTACATTGCAACAACATCGACGTGACTAAGAGTCTATTCTCCGGGGTTTTGTAAAGGACGTGAACCAGAAAGTATTTGTCTTGTTAACCTCCTTTACAAAGCAAACTCTTTTGTAAACAATAGGGAGCTTGAGCAACGAAAACGACGACGACAGTATCGGAAACAAGAACGGGAAAAGAGCAATACTAATAGCCTTAGATTGACAAAAAACAACTTTGTACTTGATCACGCTTTTTTGTACATTTCTTTCCGTCACTGCGATACCGCGAAATGAAAATGCGGCCTAAGTTCACGTTTTTTGCCAAAACGTCAAAACAAGACAACGACTTTGTATTTCTTTTCCTGAACTGCGATACATTCTTTTCGAATTAAACCCCAGAGCAATTTGCCAACATATGAAAACATGAAAGAGTTCGGTTGGAATAAGTGCAATAAAGTTTGAAGCAATTCGAATTCAATTTTTATAAAGCGACGTTTTCATAACCACCGCCGTCTTTGTTGCTTAAGCTCGCTATTGCTAAGTTAGGACGTCTGATCCAATATATTAGTCAAGAGTAAAGGGAAGTAACAACATGACTAAAGCGCCAAAAAAGTCTAGTACATAAAAGGATCATGCTTTATCATAACCACACCAAACACTTACGGGTGTGCGCTCTTCGTTGGTTGTCATTGCCTCTTCTATTGTGTGAACAGTGATTTTAGCCTTCTGCTTATTTTCATCTTCCCTCAGAAATAGTGTCTGCTGACTTTCTTTTATGTTGTTGCTTGATATAGGTGTATCTTTCAATGTCTCTTCTCTGTACTTGGCATCCCTTTCGTCTCCTTGTTTATCTAGAATGTTTTTATGTCTACCATCTGTTGTTTTCATGACGGTATCGGAATTTTCAGCTGAAGATTGTAGGGTCTGTTGATCATAAAATGTAAGATATTGAATGTAGGAACTGTGCAGCTTAATTGATACCGTGTATGCTATATTGTTAGGCTTCTTTTAAACATCTCAGTTAAACTAAGGTCCCACAACATTGAAAGCCCTGCTTTTTTTTCCAGTCCGAGCAGATGCAAATATTACTGTGAATTCTTTTTACAATGCTGAATTAAGTATCGAAAGGATCGAACTTGGTTAACGAAGTTAACAAAGGAATTTAGTTGGCCTGTTCTACGTCAGACTTGATTCTTTAGGCCTTAGTATGTTACTCTGAATAGTTTAATTTTCGGTGTTGAAATGATCATCGAGAAATGAATGTTTTGAAGACAAAAAAACGGTTAAGACTGATAGTCCTGAATAAAGCGGCTAAAACAGTCTTGAAAAAGGTTGGATACAAAAGAGACAACTCGACAAGATAGGTCTCACAATAGTTAGCAAGCCATGTCATCAGTGGATCTTCAAGCTGTATCCTACTCCATGCTGCAACGGCTACAGAATGTGATAAAATAACGAAGGGGGAATGCCCTTTACTGAAATTCTAAATACATGCAGTCCATAGAGCAATAAACACCTTCTAAAATTTTATGCAAGAATACAGTTTGGATCAAAAGCTATAAGTAATGGTAACAGGACTGGGTGGAGTCCAATTCGGCCAGTAATCATACGAGTGATTAACAAAATTGGACGACCGCGTAGCGGGAGTCCGATTTGTTTAATCACGAATATGATTACAGACCGAATTGGACGACACGAAGTTCTGTTACCAGTTAATCATAACTTGAACAAAATTTGTGATATATGAGGCTCCTTTTTTAATCAAAACGCAAGAAATTCCGAGAATTTTTTTTGCTAGCAGTGACAAAAAAAAAAGCCAGTTAAGCGCGCGCGTGATGGCGCGTACTGTCCAATTACTTAGGTATGACGCGTACTGTCCTATTCAACTGTCCTATTAAGGCTGAAATCAGGGCAGTTGATAGCCAATCAGATTTAAGAATTTTGTTATAGTTATGATTACGCATGAAATTAGAAGAGCGAACTTTTGGGACAACCTGTATATAAAAGGATCAAGCATTTTCATAACCACACCAAACACTTACGGGCGTGCGCTCTTTGTTAGTTGTCATTGCCTCTTCTGTTGTGTGAACAGTGATTTTAGCCTTCTGCTTATTTTCATTCTCCCTCGGAAATAGTGTCTGCTGACTTTCTTTTATGTTGTTGCTTGGTGTAGGTGCATCTTTCAATGTTTCTTCTCTGTATTTGAAATCCCTTTCAACACCTTGTTTATCTAGAATGTCTTTATCTCTACCATCTGTTGTTTTCATGACGGTTTGGAGATTTTCAGCTGAAGATTGTAGGGTCTGTTCATTAAAAAAGTTTAAGTTATTTAATGTGTGTGGCTAAATTGACACAGTTTATGCTATATTATAACGCTCCCTTTAAGCATCTCTGGTTAAACAATAGTACTAAATCACTCTGGAAAGAAAGACCTGCTTTTTATTCCAGTCACAAGAAGAGGTGCATGTTTCTGTGAATTCTTTTCCCAACGCTGAATTAAATGTCAAAGGGATCAAATTTGGTAAACGAAATTAACAAAGGAATTTAGTTGGCCTGTTTTAAGCCTAACTTAATTCGATAGGCCTTAGTATGTTACTCTGAAAATTTAATGTGTTATTAGTTTTATTTCTTCATATTTCCCTTCATTAGTAGTGGAACTTACTTGTCCTCCCGAATTTGCGATGATTATTCTGGCCTCAGTCACCGTGTATCTGCCACTGTCTTCTCCTAAAGACGATTTTAACTTAAGAAAGTCTTCTTTAGGGTCCTGGAGGTAAAATTAGAATAGGCTTTTAGAGACAGACGAAATATCGCAGGCGCGTGATTGTAAGATGCGCAGATGGTTCAACTTACTTCTCAACGTGCAACTCTATCGTTTTCGAACTTCTTAATAGGGACTTTAAGATTAAACGACGCGACGGCAACGACAACGACGCTTAAAAAGTGCATTTGCGTTCTTTAAGTCTTTAACGGAATTATTCCTACCCACTTATTCTGTCAAATGTAGTCAAACCCCCCTCGAATTGAATTCTTAGAGACCATATCCAAGTTCAAAATGGGAAAAAAATTTTCGTCGTTGCTTGTTTTTTTTTTCTCTGTAAAACGCGAAATTAGGCATTTTAACGTGGTAGTCGTGCAAAAACGGGAAAGAAATGCACAAAAAAGCGTGATGCACGTGCAAAGTTGTTGTCATTGCTTATTGAGCCTTTTGATTTGTTTACGTTTTCGTTGCCGTCCGAGTCGTTGGATCTTGAAGTCCCTAATATGGACAGCCGAAAGCGCATCAAAACTGTAATGTGGACGCAAATCAATCGCTGTGTTGTCGATGACAACGAAACGCATACTGTTTTGAAAACGGAGTAGTGTGGACAGGGCCTTAGATTAACAAAACAAGAAGTTTGCATGTGCCATTTCGGTGAAACCTACTCCTATGCCTCAGCGACCATGAGAAAATTTATATAGTAGGTCCACTTCCGTCAGGGGAGAATCTGTCAGGCCTGGTGGATTATCACAGCAGGTGGATAGAGGTTGACGTTGTCAAGGCAACCACGAGCAAAATAATTATTAAGCGTCTAATTTCTCCGTTTGCGAGATATGGAATACCCAAGGATTTGTGGATTGTCAATAGCCCAAATTTAGTGGCCAACGAGATTGATGATTATCTCAAAGAAATGGGAGTTGAGCACCGACATACAACCTCTCCGTGGCCAAGGGCCAATGGTGAGGTGGAAAGGCAGAATAGGACACCATTGAAAGCTATCAGAGCAGCCCACGCGGAGGGGAAAAATTGGAGGGAAGAATAAAACAAGTTTCTGTTGCCAAACAGGTCCACACCCTACTCGACAACGAGGAAGAGTCCGGCAGAGGTGCTCTTTAGAAGAGTGCTAAACAGTAAAATGCTTTAGCTGATGGGTTTAGATGATGAGGAAGAAGACATAACTGACCAAGGAGCCAGAGACCGTGACACCCAAAAGAAGCAAGCAAACAAGGACTATGTTGAGAAAAGGTTCCACGCCAGAGAGCGAGACGTGCGAGAGGGAGACTGGGTTCTGTTGAAGCAGAAGAGACAAAACAAGTTATCGTCATCGTATGAGAAGGAGCCATATGAGGTGATGGCTCGGTACGGGGATCAAGTTGTGTCGAACGGAGGGGAGTACAGGAGAAATATGCACCATATTAAAGCCTTTAACATTTCAGACCATGAAAGGGCTCGGATCTGCGTCCGAAGCAGCTGCATCTGCGTCAGCTACACAGGCTATGGCACCAAAGCCGGGAACACCTATTACAACAACAGCACCAGCAGAGATTCCAAGGATGTCTTTACCACCAGCAGCAGTGGAAATACCCCCTAAGGTCCCATTCTCGGGTTCTGAGCAGCCACCCCCTCCAAGGAGATCTGGAAGGGTTACCAGACGACAAAAAACTTGGAGCGATTATGTTTTGTATTAAATCTACTTTTTTCGAAAGATTCAAAGTTTTCCTTTGAACTCAGCTATATTTATATTGCCACTTGGCAAGGACTTGGCTGATTGAATTTTTGTATTCTAAGATTGTTTAAGTTGAAAGTAAGTATATTGTTTGCGTAATTTTCATTGATGTAAGTGTATGTACGAATGAAGAGAGAATGTAGTGTACAGAGGTTGTAGTGCATATCGTACAGCAGTTGTACGCGCAGGACATACGGGAACTGAACAGTGTGAGCGGGCGTAGACTGACTGAGTTGACTTGTTGTCGAGCAGAGCAGATGAACGAATAAAGCGTTCGGTTTTATTTGCCTTTGTGGCTGTTAATACTCTACAGCACGGTTCTTTTTACATTGCAACAACAACGACGAGACTAAGCGTCTAATTTCAAGATTTTTTTGAAAGACGTCAACCAGATAACTACTTTCTTTCAAAGAGAGTAGTTGTTTTGTTAACGTCCTTTACAAAGCAAACACGTTTATGAACAATAGGGAGCTTCAGCAACGACGACGACGATAGTAACGGCAACATGAACGGCAAAAAAGGAATACTAATGGGCTTAGATTGGCAAAAAAACGACTTTCCACATGCATCACGCTTTTTTGTACATTTCTTTGCCATCACTGCAAGACTGCGACGTGAAAATGGGGCCTAAGTTCACGTTTTGTGGAGAACGTCAACGCAAGACAAAGACTTTCTTTTTATTTTCCTGAACTTCGGTAAAGTCTTTTAGAATTAAACCCCAGAACAAATTTGCCAACATTTGACGAAATAAAGGAATTCGTTTGGAATAAGTGCGACAAAGTTTGAAGCAAATCGAATTCACTTTTAATGAAGTGGCGTTTTCGTAACTAATGCAGTCTTTGTTGCTTAAGCTCACTATTGCTAAGTTAGGACGTCTGACCCAAGATACCAGTCAAAAGTAAATGGAAGTAACAACATGACTAAAGCGCCAATAAACTCTAGTATACAAAAGGATCACGCATTATCATAACCACACCAAACACTTACGGGCGTGCGCTCTTTGTTAGTTGTCATTGCCTCTTCTGTTGTGTGAACAGTAATTTTAGCTTCCTGCTTATTCTCATCTTCCCTCAGAAATAGTGTCTGCTGACGTCCTTTTATGTTGTTGCTTGGTGTTGGTGCATCTCTCATTGACTCTTCTCTGTATTTGCAATCCGTTTCAACTCCTTGTTTATCTTGAATGCCTTTATCTCTACCATCTGTTGTTTTCATGACGGTTTGAAGATTTTCAGCTGAGGATTGTAGGGTCTGTAATTTAAAAAATTTAAGTATTAAATGTGTGTGGCTAAATTGACACAGTTTATGCTTTATTATTACGCACCCTTGAACATCTCAGGTTAAACAATAGTATGAAAACATTCTGGAAAAGAAGACCTGGTTTTTATTCCAGTCACAAGCAGAGGCACATGTTTCTGTGAATTCTTTTCACAATCCTGCATTAAATATCAAAGGGATCGAACTTGGTTATCGAAGTTAACAAAGGAATTCAGTTGGCCTGTTCTACGTCTAACTTGATTCGTTAGGCCTTAGTATGGTACTCGAATCTGGTCTATATAGAGGCTGATAAGAAATTCAGAATATTTCCTCCGTATTAGTAGTATAACTAACTTGTCCTCCTGAATTTGTGATGATTCGTCTGATTTGAGTCACTGTGTATCCGCCACTCTCTTCTCCTGAAGCCGAATTTAACTTAAGAAAGCCTTCTCTAGGGTCCTGGAAGAAACATTAAAATACTCCTTCAGAGACAGACGAAATATGGCAGGCGTGGGATTGTAGAATGCGCACATTGTTCAAGTTATTTCTCAAAGTGCTACTCTGTCGTTTTCGAACTTCTTAATATGGCCAGTCGAAAACGCATCAAAACAGTAGTGTGGACGCAAATCAATCGACGCGTTGTCGATGACAACAAAAAGGCATACTTTTGAATACTCATTAGTGTGGACAGGGCCTTAGATTAGCAAACTACAACTTAGCACGTACATCACGGTTTTTTGTACATTGCAACAACATCGACTTGACTAAGTACCTAATCTCCGGGGTTTTGTAAAGGACGTGAACAAGAAAGTATTTGTCTTGTTAACCTCCTTTACAAAGCAAACTCTTTTGTAGAGAATAGGGAGCTTGAGCAACGACGACGACGACGACAGTAACAGCAAGGAGAACAATTCTTTGCCGTCACTAGCTGCAAGACCGCGAAATGAAAATGCGGCCTAAGTTCAGGTTTTTTGCCAAAATGTCAACACAAGACAACGATTTTTTTTTCCTGAACTTCGATACAGTCTTTTCGAATTAACAACTACTTTCTTTCAAAGAAAGTAGTTGTCTTGTTGACGTCCTTTACAAAGCAAACACATTAATAAACAATAGGGAGCTGAAGCAACAACGACGACGACAGTAACGACAACGAGAACGGCGAAAAAGCAATACTAGTAGGCTTACATTGGCAAAAAAACAACTTTGCATGCCCGTCAAGCTTTTTTGTACATTTCTTTGCTGTCACTGCAAGACTGGGACGTGAAAATGTGGCCTAAGTTCACGTTTTGTGGAGAACGTCAACAAAAGACAAGGACTTTCTTTTTCTTTTCCTGAACTTTGATACAGTCTTTTAGAATTAAACCCCAGAACAAATTTGCCAACATCTGACAAATCAAAAGAGTTCGGTTGGAATAAGTGCGATAGAGTTTAAAGCAAATCGAATTCACTTTTAATGAAGTGACGTTTTCGTAACCACCGCCGACTTTGTTCCTTAAGATCACTATAGCTACGTTAGGACGTCTAACCCAAGATATCAGTCAAAAGTAAATGGAAGTAACAACATGACAAAAGGGCCAAAAAAGTCTAGTATATAAAAAGGATCACGTACTATCACATCCACACCAAACACTTACGGGCGTACGCTCTTTGATAGTTGTCATGGCCTTTCCTATTGTGTGAACAGTGATTTTAGCCTTCTGCTTATTTTCATCTTCCCTCGGAAATAGTGTCTGCTGACTTTCTTTTTTGTTGTCGCTTGATATAAGCGTATCTTCAAATGTCTCTTCTCTGTCCTTGGCATCCGTTTCGATTCCTTGTTTATCTAGAATATCTTTATGTCTTCCGTCTGTTGTTTTCATGACGGTATCGCAATTTTCAGCTGAAGGTTGTATTGTCTGTTCATCATAAAATGTAAGATATTAAATGTAGGAACTGTGCGGTTTAATTGACACAGTGTATGCTATATTGTTACGCTTCTTTCAAACATCTCAGTTAAACTAAGGTCCCAAAACATTGAAAAACCTGCTTTTTATTTAAGCCCGAGCAGATGCTCATGTTTCTGTGAATTCAATACAAGACTACGACGTCAAAATACGGCCTAAGTTTACGCTTTTTAGAGAACGTCAACACAAGACAACGACTTTCTTTTAATTTTCCTGAATTTCGATACAGTCTTTTAGAATTAAACCCTAGAACAAATTTGCCAACATTTGACAAATTGAAAGAGTTCGGTTGGAATAAGTACGATAAAGTTTGAAGCAAATCGAATTCTCTTTTTATAATGTGGCGTTTTCGTAACCACCGCCGTCTTTGTTGCTTAAGCTCGCTATTGCTAAGTAAGGACGTCTAATCCAAGATCAGTGAAAAGTAAAGGGAAGTAATAAGATGACTAAACCGCCAAAAAAGTCTAGTATACAGGGTGCAAAGAAAGTTATTTTTACAGCTTGCGATTTTGGCAAGCCAAGGCTAGATATTCTAGCGCTAACGTCATTTCAACTAGCTTGAAATAACGTTTCATAAGCAGAACTGATTTCACAGTTCTTCTGTAATTTGAATTCCTAAAACAACTTCACTTGCCCGTCGGGCAAGTTAAGAACAAAACTCACTAGCCCGATAGCAAAATCCACTACCCCGGGCTATCGGACACTACTTTCTTGGATCCTGTTATATACTAAAAGGATAATGCATTATCATAACCACACCAAACACTTACAGGCGTGCGCTCTTTGGTAGTTGTCATTGCCTCTTCTATTGTGTGAACAGTGATTTTAGCCTGCTGCTTATTTTCATCTTCCCTCGGAAATAATGCCTCCTGACTTTCTTTTATGCTGTTACTTGATTGAAGTGTATCTTTCAATGTCTCTTTTCTGTCTTTGGCATCCGTTTCAACTCCTTGTTTATCTAGAATGTCGTTATCTCTACCATCTGTTGTTTTCATGACGGTTTGGAGATTTTCAGCTGAAGATTGTAGGGTCTGTTTATTGAAAAATTTAAAAAGTGGTTGAGTTTGATCGTCTGGGTGAACGTAGTCCTGAATCCTACTGTTGTTGTTGTCAGTCACTGATGTTTCGACAACCTGTGCGGCAGTCATCTTCAGAGTCAAAGTGAATTGTATCACGTCAGTTGATAGTATTATACTCTGGTTATATATAGATCTGATTGGTCAATTACGTCGCGATGTTATTTGTCGTCTGTCAGTTAGGCCGTGGTGTTATTGGCTATGAAGACTCGTAATCGGTTTTAAAAAAATTAAGTTATTAAATGTGTGTGGCTAAATTGCCAAAGTTTATGCTATATTATAACGCTTCCTTTAAACATCTCTGGTTAAACAATAGTACTAAATCATTCTGGAAAGAAAGACCTGCTTTTTATTCCAGCCACAAGGTACATGTTTCTGTGAATTCTTTTCACAATGCTGAATTAAATGTCAAAGGGATCAAACTTGGTAAACGAAATTAACAAAGGAATTTAGTTGGCCTGTTGTACGTCTAACTTGATTCTTTAGGCCTTAGTATGTTACTCTGAATAATTTAATGTATTATTAGTTTTCTTTCTTCTTAAGTTCGTTAATAGAGACCAAAACTGGTATAGGTAGAGGCTAATAAGAAAGTCCGATATTTCCCTTCATTAGTAGTGGAACTTACTTGTCCTCCCGAATTTGCGATGATTATTCTGGTCTCAGTCACCGTGTATCTCCCACTTTCTTCTCCTGAAGACGATTTTAACTTAAGAAAGTCCCCTTGAGGGTCCTGGAGGTAAAATTAGAACACGATTTTAGAGACAGACGAAATCTCGCAGGCGCGTGATTGTAGGATGCTTACATGGTTAACTTACTTCTCAACGTGCAACACTATCGTTTTCGAACTTCTTAATAGGGACTTTAAGATTCAACGACGCTACGGCAACGAGAACGACGCTTAAAAAGTGAATTTGCGTTCTTTCAAACTTTAACGGAATTATTCCGACCCACTTATTCTGTCAAATGTAGGCAAACCCCCTGGAATTGAATTCTTAGAGACCATATCCAAGTTCAAAATGAGAAAAAAATTTTCGTCGTTGCTTGTTTTTTTTTTCTCTGTAAAACGCGAAATTAGGCATTTTAACGTGGTAGTCGTGCAAAAACTGGTAAGAAATGTACAAAAAAACGTGATGCACGCGCAAAGTTGTTGTGATTGCTTATTAAGCCTTTTGATTTGTTTACGTTTTCGTTGCCGTCCGAGTCGTTGGATCTTAAAGTCCCTAATATGGACAGTCGAAAACGCATCAAAACGGTAGTGTGGACGCAAATCAATCGATGTGTTGTCGATGACAACGAAACGCATACTTTTTTGAAAACGGCGTAGTGTGGACAGGGCCTTAGATTAACAAAACAAGAAGTTTGCACGTGCAATTTCGGCGAAACCTACCCCTATGTCTAAGCGACCATGAGAAGATTTAGCTATGGATATATTGGGTCCACTTCCGTCAGGGGGGAATATGTCAGGCCTGGCGGATTATCACAGCAGGTGGAGAGAGGTTGACGTTGTCAGGGCAACCACGAGCAAGATAATTATTCAGCGTCTAATTGCTCAGTTTGGGAGATATGGAATACCCAAGAGTTAACGGATTGTCAAAAGCCCAAATTTAGTTGCCAACGAGATTGAGGAATATATCAAAGAAATGGGGGTTGAGCACCCACACCCTACTCGACAACGAGGAAGAGTCCGGCAGAGTTGCTCTTTAGAAGAGTGCTAAACAGTAAAATGCTTTAGCTCATGGGTTTAGATGATGAGGAAGCAGTCACAACTGACCAAGGAGCCAGAGACCGTGACACCCAAAAGAAGAAGGCAAACAAGGACTATGTTGACAAAAGGTTCAAGGCAAGAGAGGGGGACGTGCGAGAGGGAGACTGGGTTCTGTTGGAGCAGAAGAGACAAAACAAGTTATCGTCGTCATATGAGAAGAAGCCATATGAGGTGATGGCTCGGTACCGGGATCAAGTTGTGTTGATGTCGTCAAACGGAGGGGACTACAGGAGAAATATGCACCATATTAAAACCTTTTAACATTCCAGACCATGAAAGGGCGGCGTCACAGTCAGAGCTCGGATCTGCGTCTGCAACAGCTGCGTCTGCGTCAGCAACACAAGCTATGGCACCAAAGCCGGGGACACCTATTACAACAACAGCACCAGCAGAGATTCCAAAATTGTCTTTAACACCAGCAGCAGTGGAAATACCCCCTAAGGTCCCATTCTCGGGTGCTGAGCAGCCCCCTCTAAGGAGATCTGGAAGGGTTACCCCCTCTAAAGAGATCTGGAAAGGTTACCGGACGACAAAAAAATTTGAGCGATTATGTTTTGTATTAAGTCTAGTTTTTTCGAAAGATTCAGTCTTTCCATTGAACTCAGCTATATTTATATTGCAATTTGGTAAGGACTTGGTTGATTTCATTTTTGTATTCTGAGATTGTTTAAGTTGAAAGTAAATATATTGTCTGCGTAATTTTCATCGATGTAAGTGTATGTACGAATGAAGAGAGAATGTAGTGTACAGAGGTTGTAGTGCATAGCGTACAGTGGTTGTTCGCGCAGGACATACGGGAACTGAACAGTGTGAGCGGGCGTAGACTGAGTGTATTGACTTGTTGTCGAACAGAGCAGATGAACGAATAAAGCGTTCGGTTTTATTTCCCTTTGTCGCTGTTAATACTCTACATCACGAATTTTTGTACTTTGCAACCCCATTGACGTGACTAAGTCCCTAATTTACGGGGTTCTGTAAAAGACGTAAACAAGAAAGTATTTGTCTTGTTAACCTCCTTTACAAAGCAAACTTTGTTGTAAACAATACGGAGCTTCAGCAACGACGACGACGACAGTAAGGGCAACGAGAACGGGAAAAAGGCAATACTAATAGGCTTAGATTGGCAAAAAAACGACTTTCCACGTGCATCACGATTTTCATACATTTTTTTTTTTGCCATCACTGGAAGACTGCGACGTGAAAATGCGGCCTAAGTTCACGTTTCGCGGAAAACGTGAACGCACAAGAAACGACTGTCTTTTTCTTTTCCTGAACTTGAATCAAGTCTTTTAGAATTAAACCCCAGAACAAATTTGCCAACTTTTGACGAAATGAAGGAGTTTGGTTGGAATAAGGGCGATAAAGTTTAAAGCAAATCGAATTCACTTTTACTGAAGTGGCGTTTTCGTAACTAATGCTCTATTTGTTGCTTAAGCTTACTGTTGCTAAGTTAGGACGTCTAAGCCAAGATACCAGTCAAAAGTAAAGGGAAGTAAGACTAAGGCGCCAAAAAAGTGTAGTACATAAAAGGATCATATATTATCATAATCACACCAAACACTTACGGGCGTGCGCTCTTCGTTGGTTGTTATTGCCTCTTCTATTGTGTGAAAAGTGATTTTAGCCCTCTGCTTATTTTCATCTTCCCTCGGAAATAGTGTCTGCCGACTTTCTTTTATGCTGTTGCTTGACATAAGTGTATCTTTCAATGTCTCTTCTCTGTCTTTGGCATCCTTTTCAACTCCTTGTTTATCTAGGATGTCGTTATCGCTACCATCTGTTGTTTTCATGACGGTTTGGGAATTTTCAGCTGAAGATTGCAGAATCTATTAATTAGAAAGTGTAATGTGCGTTGCTAAATTGACACAGTTAATATTATATTATTAAACCTTCTAAAATTTCATGCAAGAATAAAGTTTTGATGAAAAGCTATAACACACGAAATTAGAGGAACGAAACTTTTGGGACACCCTGTATATAAAAGGATCACGTGTTTTCATAACCACACCAAATACTTACGGGCGTTCGCTCTTTGTTAGTTGCCATTGCCTCTTCTGCTGTGTAAACAGTGATTTTAGACTTCTCCTTATTTTCATTTTCCCTCAGAAATAGTGTCTTCTGACTTCCTTTTATGTTGTTGCTTCGAGTAGGTGCATCTTTTAATGACTCTTCTCTGTATTTGAGATCCGTTTCAACTCCTTGTTTATCTAGAATGTCTTTATGTCTACCATCTGTTGTTTTCATGACGGTTTGAAGATTTTCAGCTGAAGATTGTAGGGTCTGTTGATTAAAAAATGTAAGTTATTAAATATGTGTCGCTAAATTGACACAGTTTATGCTATATTATAACGCTTCCTTTAAACATCTCTGGTTAAACAATATTATTAAATCATTCTGGAAAGAAAGACCTACTTTTTATTCCAGTCACAAGAAGAGGTGCATGTTTCTGTGAATTCTTTTCACAATGCCGAATTAAATGTCAAAGGGATCAAACTTGATTAACGAAATTAACAAAGGAGTTTAGTTGGCCTGTTCTAACCCTAACTTAATTCGATAGGCCTTAGTATGTTACTCTGAATAATTTAATGTATTATTAGTTTTATTTCTTCATAAGTTCGTTATTAGAGCCCCAAACTGGTGTAGGTAGAGGCTAATAAGAAAGTCAGATATTTCCCTTCATTAGTAGTGGAACTTACTTGTCCTCCCGAATTTGTGATGATTCTCCTGGTCTCAGTCACCGTGTATCTGCCACTGTCTTCTCCTGAAGACGATTTTAACTTAAGAAAGTCCTCTTTAGGGTCCTGGAGGTAAAATTAGAATAGGCTTTTAGAGACAGACGAAATATCGCAGGCGCGTGCTTGTAGGATGCGCACATGGTTAACTTACTTCTCAAGGTGCAACTCTATCGTTTTCGAACTTTTTAATAGGGACTTTAAGATTCAACGACGCAACGGCAACAAGAACGACGCTTAAAAAGTGAATTTGCGTTCTTTTAGTCTTTATCGGAATTATTCCTACCCACTTATTTTGTCAAATGTAGGCAAACCCCCCCTGAAATTGAATTCTTAGAGACCATATCCAAGTTCAAAATGAGAAAAAAATTTCGTCGTTGCTTGTTTTTTTTTTTTTCTCTATACAACGCGAAATTAGGTATTTTAACGTGGTAGTCGTGCAAAACGGGTAAGAAATGTACAAAAAAGCGTGATGCAAGTGCAAAGTTGTTGTCATTGCTTATTGAGCCTTTTGATTTTTTTACGTTTTCGTTCCCGTCCGAGTCTTTGGATCTTAAAGTCCCTTATATGGACAGTCGAAAACGCATCAAAACGGTAGTGTGGACGCAAATCAATCGATGTGTTGTCAATGACAACGAAACGCATAATTTTTTGAAAACGGAGTAGTGTGGACAGGGCCTTAAATTCACAAAACAAGAAGTTTGCACGTGTCATTTCGATGAAAATTACTCCTATGCCTCAGCAACCATGAGAAGATTTATATATAGGGTCCACTTCCGTCAGGGGAGAATCTGTCAGGCCTGATGGATTATCACAGCAGGTGGATAGAGGTTGACGTTGTCAGGGAAACCGCGAGCAAGATAATTATTCAGCGTCTAATTGCTCCGTTTGCAAGATATGGAATACCCAAGGGTTTGTGGATTGTCAATAGCCCAAATTTAGTGGCCAACGAGATTGATGATTATCTCAAAGAAATGGGAGTTGAGCACCGACACACAACCTCTCTGTGGCCAAGGGCCAATGGTGAGGTGGAATGGCAGAACAGGACACCATTGAAAGCTATCAGAGCAGCCCACGCGGAGGGGAAAAATTGGAGGGAAGAATTAAACAAGTTTCTGTTGCCAAACAGGTTCACACCCCACTCGACAACGAGGAAGAGTCCGGCAGAGTTGCTCTTTAGAAGAGTGCTAAACAGTAAAATGCTTTAGCTGATGGGTTTAGATGATGAGGAAGAAGACATAACTGACCAAGAAGCCAGAGACCGTGACACCCAAAAGAAGCAAGCAAACAAGGACTATGTTAAGAAAAGGTTCCATGCAAGAGAGCGAGACGTGCTAGAGGGAGACTGGGTTCTGTTGGAGCAGAAGAGACGAAACAAGTTATCGTCATCGTATGAGAAGAAGCCCTATGAGGTGATGGCTCGGTACGGGCATCAAGTTGTGCTGAGGTCGTCGAACGGAGAGGAGTACAGGAGAAATATGCACCATATTAAAACCTTTAACATTCCAGACCATGAAAGGGCGGCGTCACAGTCAGAGCTCGGATCTGCGTCTGCAACAGCTGCGTCTGCATCAGCTACACAGGCTATGGCACCAACGCCGGGGACACCTATTACAACAACAGCACCAGCAGAGATTCCAAGGATGTCTTTATCACCAGCATAAGTGGAAATACCCCCTAAGGTCCCAGTCTCGGGTGTTGAGCAGCCACACCCTCTAAGGAGATCTGGAAGGGTTACCGGACGACAAAAAACTTGGAGCGATTATGTTTTGTATTAAATCTACTTTTTTCGAAAGATTCAGTGTTTCCGTTGAAATCAGCTATATTTATATTGCCATTTGGCAAGGACTTGGTTGATTGTATTTTTGTATTCTAAGATTGTTTAAGTTGAAAGTAAGTATATTGTTTGCGTAATTTTTATGATGTATAATCACACCAAACACTTACGGGCGTGCGCTCTTCGTTGGTTGTTATTGCCTCTTCTATTGTGTGAAGAGTGATTTTAGCCTTCTGCTTATTTTCATCTTCCCTCGGAAATAGTGTCTGCTGACTTTCTTTTATGTTGTTGCTTGATATAAGCGTATCTTTTAATGTCTCTTCTCTGTACTTGGCATCCGTTTCGTCTCCTTGCTTATCTAGAATATCTTTATGTCTTCCATCTGCTTTTTTCATGACGGTATCGGAATTTTTATCTGAAGATTGTAGTGTCTGTTGATCACAAAATGTAAGATTTTAAATGTAGGAACTGGGCATCCTCGGAGACCCAGGGACAGTCAGTCGGGTAGGGAGAAAAGGCAGGACGAAAGTTTTCAAGTACGGGCGAAAGAGCCCCTGGGTACCGACTCTCATCGAACTATTTCCAAAAATTCCAGCCGATGCCTGCTCCTGATTGGGCACAAAAAATGCTTTGTATTATTGTGCCCAATCGGCGAACAGCTTCTCCTGGGTTCTTTTCATGATTTCGTACACGACGCCTATTGTCTTGCCACACTTGCCCTGTTCGTTCACCAAGCTTGTGCGTGCCAGGGAAACTTTTATTTTCTACTTCTCTAACCAGAAACGAAAGAACTACCGATGAGTCGAAAAAACGTTTGGGATGCTATCAGCAGGAGCAAATCAATTTGCCCCGAGAATATTCTGTTTTTGACTCATCAAAATATATCGTAAATAATAGGAAGTTTAAGATGCGGCGGCGACGAGAAAGTCAAATAAGCAATAACTTGACAAGGCAAAAACAATGCACGTGCATCACACTTTTTTGTACATTTATTTGCTGTCAACTGCACGACTACCCTTGAAAATGCCTAATCAGTCACGTTTTGAGAAAGACGTAAACACGCAATGACAAAATTCATTCTCTTCATGAACTTGAATATGGTTGATAGAAATCAGCTCCAGAAGAGTTCGCTCGCATTTGACAAAGTAAGCGAGTTGGAATAACCACGATAGAAACTGAAAAAATGTGAATTCCCTTTTCCATGCGACGATTTCGTGGTTGTTGGTCGTCGTGGTATCTTTTAAAAACTCCTTAATATTTACGCAAAGACGTGACAGATGGAAGCGTGAATACCTGTTGTAAGCTCAAGCTTGTATTTGTGGAAAAGCGTCTTTAGTTTTCGGGCAGACAGTATTTTGAAATCAGATTAGGATTTTAAAAGTTTCCTGACTGCATGCATTTCTTTGGTGCATGAGCCAGACAAGCCGTGATCGAGACAACAGCCTTCGTGTACGAACTCACGAAAAGAACTCAGAAGAAATTGTTCGTCGATTGGGCACAATAATACAAAGCATTTTTTGTGCCCAATCAGGAGCCGGCATCCGCCTGAATTTTTGGAAATAGCTCGGTGAGAGTCGGTACCCAGGAGCTCTTTCACCCGTACTTGAAAACATTCGTCCCGCCCTTACTCCTAACCCGGCTGACTGTCCCTGGGTCTCCGAGGATGGGAACTGGGCGGCTTAGTTGACACAGTGTATGCTATATTGTTACGCTTCTTTCAAACATTTCAGTTAAACTAAGGTCCCAAACATTGATAAAAACCTGCTTTGTATTTAAGCTCGAGCAGATGCCCATGTTTCTGTGAATTCTTTTCACAACGCTGAATTAAATATCGAGGGGATCGAACTTGGTTAACGACGTTAACAAAGAAGTTGACTTGATCCTTTAGGCCTTAGTATGTTACTCTGGGTAGTCTAATGTATTATTAGTTTTATTTTTTCTTAAGGGCGTTAATAAAGGGCGAATCTGGTATATATAGAAACTGAGAAGAAAGTGAGGTATTTCTTCGTAATTAGTAGTTGAACTAACTTGTCCTCCTGAATTTGTGGTGATTCTCCTGGTCTGAGTCAACGTGTATCTGCTACTCTGTTCTCCTGAGATCTGTAAAGGCGGTTTTAACTTAAGAAAGTCCTCTTTAGGGTCCTGGAGGAAAATTTAGAATACGCCCTTCAGAGACAGAGGAAATATCGCAGGCGCATGTTTCTAGGATGCGCACATGGTTCAACTTACTTCTTAACGTTTAACCCTATCGTTTTCGAACTTCTTAACAGGGAAAGTAGAAAACGCTTCAAAACGGTAGTGTGGACGCAAATCAATCGACTCGTTGTCGATGACAACAAAAACGCATACTTTTGAAAACGCATTATTGTGGACAGGGCCTTCGATTAGAAAAACAACAGCTTTGCGAGTACATCACGATTTTTTGTACATTGCAACAACAACGACGTGACTAAGTGCCTAATTTCACGGGTTTTGTGAAGGACGTGAAAAAGACAACTACTTTTTTTTAAAGAAAGTAGTTGTCTTCTTCAAGTCCTTTACAAAGAAAACACGTTTATAAACAAAAGGGAGCTGAAGCAACGACGACGACGAAAACGCAAAAAAACGGCAACGAAAACGGAAAAAAGAGCAATACTAATAAGCTTAGATTAGTAAAAAAAACTTTGCACGTGCATCACGCTTTTTTGTACATTTCTTTGCTGTCAGTACAACACTGCTACGTCAAAATACGGCCTAAGTTTACGCTTTGTGGAGAACGTCAACATAAGAAAACGACTTTCTTTTTCTTTTCCTGAACTTCGATACAGTCTTTGAGAATTACACCTTAGAACAAATTTACCAACATTTGACGAATTGAAAGAGTTCGGTTGGAATAAGTACGATAAAGTTTGAAGCAAATCGAATTCTCTTTTTATAATGTGGCGTTGTCGTAACCACCGCCGTCTTTGTTGCTTAAGCTCACTATAGCTAAGTTAGGACGTCTAATCCAAGATCAGTGAAAAGTAAAGGGAAGTAATAAGATGACTAAACCGCCAAAAAAGTCTAGTATGCAGGGTGCAAAGAAAGTTGTTTTTACAGCTTGCGATTTTGGCAAGCTAAGGCTAGATAGTCTAGCGCTAACGTCATTTCAACTAGCTTAAAAAAACTTTTCATGAGGAGATTTGATTTCACAGTTCTTCTGTAATTTGAATTCCTCAAAAAAGTTCACTTGCCGGTCGGGCAAGTTAAGAACAAAACTCACTAGCCCGATAACAAAATCCACTGCCTCGGACACTACTTTCTTTGATCCTGTTATATACTAAGAGGATAACGCATTATCATAACCACACCAAACACTTACGAGCGTGCCCTCTTTGCTAGTTGTCATTGCCTCTTCTATTGTGTGAACGTTGATTTTAGCCTGCTGCTCATTTTTATCTTCCCTCGGAAATAGTGTATTCTGACTTTCTATTATGCTGTTACTTGATGTAAGTGTATCTTTCAAAGGCCCCTTTCTGTCTTTGGCATCCGTTTCAACTCCTTGTTTATCTAGAATGTCGTTATCTCTACCATCTGTTGTTTTCATGACGGTTTGGGAATTTTCAGCTGAAGATTGTAGGATCTGTTGAGTAAAAAAAATTAAAAAGTAGGTTGAGTTTGATTGTCCGGGTGAACGTAGTCCTGAATAGGACTGTTGTTGTTGACAGTGACTGACGTTTCGACAACCTGTGCGGTAGTCATCTTCAGAGTAAATGTGAGTTGTATCACGTCAGTTGATGGTATTATACTCTGGTTATAGATCTGATTGGTCAATTACGTCGCGATGTCGGTTTGGGAATCTTCAGCTGAAGATTGTAGGGTCTATTGATAAGAATATGTAAGTTATTAAATGTATGAGGCTAAATTGACACAGTTAATGCTGTATTATTAAGTTTCCCTCAAACATCTCAGTTCAACTAAGGAATCAAAACATTCTGGAAAGAAACCCCTGCTTTTTATTCCAGTCAAAAGCAGAGGCACATGTTTCTGTGAATTCTTTTCACAATGCTAAATTAAATGTCAAAGGGATCGAACATGGTTAACGAAGTTAACAAAGAAATGTAGTTAGCCTGTTCTACGTCTAACTTGATTATTTAGCCCATAGTGTGTTACCCTAAATAGTTTAGTAAGTTATTCTGAAAAGTTTTGTCTTTCAATGCAATTTAACATTTTATACTTGTTCAGTGCCACCCTGTGACTCTAATATTCGATTTGTGTGCTTCCGCGCCAAAGGTGCGCGTCCCGCGCGAGTACATTTTCCCGACACATATTTTTTTGTATTGTGTAGCCCGATTTTCTCAAACTCCTTCCTTTTTTTGTTTGAAAATATCATGACAGAAAAAAAAACCCTAGACGCCAAAACGTTCAGCTGCGTGACAGCACAAGCATATTTACTTCGATTTACCGGCTTATCAGCAAAAATAACTGATAAAAAAATGGAAAAATCCGAATTTTTCGGTGGTGAAATAGTCACCGAGAAATGAATGTTTTGAAGACAAAAAAAAAAAAAAAAAGTTGAGACTGATAGTCCTGAATAAAGCGGCTAAAACAGTTTTGAAGAAGGTTACATACATAAGAGACAACTCGACAAGATAGCTCTCACAATAGTTAGCAAGCCATGCCTAAAGCTGTTTCATGAGAAGTGAAGGTTATAGGCCTCTGAGATGGCAACAAAACCTCTACTTAGTCTGCAAAACAACGATCAGCTCGTCTCAAATTTGTAAAGACGTACAAAAGCGTTACTGTGGATAGGGGCTGGGATGATTATCTTTTTTGGATGAATGCTTAAAGTATATTTTTCTAGCTGGCTAAACGCCTAAACGAAAAAAAATGTTGTTTCGGGGGGGGGGGGGAGGTCAAAGAGGAGAAGGGGCTCCTGCTTAAAATAGAGTCATCTGTGGATATTAGCGGGGCTCCCGCGCGCGCGAAGCGCGCGTGGGACAGAGCCCCATACTCATGGAATATGGTCAACCTCTTTTCGCTTGGTTGTCACGTGACTGACCGAGCGTACGTACGTACGCGTCTACAGATTGTACGGGTAGGGTAGGGGAGACTATCAAAAGGAAGGGAGGGGTGTCTCAGGCGTGTGTTGGCAAGTCCTCATCTTTGTTATATGACATTCACAATATAGTCAATTGACAGCTGTCAAAACAGGATAGCCACTGACCAGTATCCCATGACCATAACGCGGGCTCATTTGTCAACTCATCGTTTTACTAGATCGCAAACAATATTCAATCTCATACTTTTTAGCATGGATATTATTATTAATATTTAGCTAGTTTGGGATCGGAGCACAGGAAATGTGATCAATTGACAGCTGTCAAAACAAGGTATCCGCTGACCAGTATCACTTGAGCGAATCGCGGGCTCAGGTGTCGACCCATCGAGGTCGAGTATTTTTTTGAAGTTATCCGCTGACAAGGTACTTGTTTTCAAATGATTGCAGGCTCAAGTTTAATTTTTTTTTTAAATTCATATGAAATATGTTGTGTTTATGTGCCGCACAATTAAAATTTTGATTTCAAACTGACCTCGGACGCGAAAATTCAGCCAGCTGCTACAGGCAGGGAAGACAGTTGCTTTTGACTTTTCTCGCCATGTTCACGCGTTGGTCACGCTCTACGTCCAATTTTTATGCTCTGATTGGTCAAAATTTGACAGGTGAGTTCATGCGCAAAATTTATGCAGCATCTTGAATCTTGTTTACTTTGACAGCTGAAGCTGACAGAGTTTTGTGTCAACTTGTGATGTTTTTAACTTTCTTTTTCCACTGGATGTAGAAAATGAAATTCAGATTCTATCAGGAGTCTTCTGTTATTCATGGCTAGTTTGTTTATTGGGTTTTTGGTTGAGTCAAAGTCGGAAATCCGATTTCGGATGGCATCGTTTTCGTTTTCACCTTGCTTAAGAGCAGTTGTCTGTAAGATTCGAGCTATATTAAAAAGACGCTGCCACACTATCTCACCGAATTGGCTAAAAATTGGCATTTAGACTTGATTTGAGGTCTTTAATAAGGAATAGGTAACTTTAGGTTCTAATTCCTCCTACTTCGGAAATTATCGACATGGCCGGTTTTTGGGTGCCTCGGACCGGCGCCATATTGGTTAATAGAAGCTGCTTTTGAGCCTTCGACTACAACCCTGTCTTCAAAGCTAATCTTCCTTTGCCAATACAGATTGAAAGAACAATCCCTCTTTATTGTATTTTTAGAAACTACTTCGAAATTGATAACGTTTTCGCAACGATCGATTAAACTTTTGGTGGGTATACTTTTTGAATTTTTTACACCCGCAAAATTAACAGAATTTTAAAGGCGTATATCTCTTTTGCCACATCGCATTGAAGCTTGCCAATCTGCCTGAATACTCACTGTTTGTAGTTAAATCGAGTTCATTAATAAAAAAATTGGGCAAATTTAACGGAGCAGAAACAAAAGTAATGAATGGAAGACTGTTCTAGCGACTTTGTCAATAATCTGTACACTGAATACTCGCCAGGTGTTGCCAAAATTACAATCGATAATAGAGTTTCTGTCATTAAATCTGAGTGATCTGTGTAATAAAATTAGCCTCTGTAATATAATCGATAACTCTGCTGCGAAAAACAGTATAAAAAAAGGCAGATTGTATAAGGAAAAGGAAAATAAATTTGTTATGTTTATGCTATGACGCGTAAACAAAATTCAACTATCACAGTCGAACAGGAATTTTCCTGATTTTCCTCCAGTTCCTTTACCGAAACCAGAGCTTTTAAAATTAACCATAGTAATGAAAATTGAGATGTATTACCTTACTCAACGACAAAGTTGCCAGTTTCCACCTTGATCGAAAAAAAGTAATATTTTCCCACGCATATCGCGGGTCGTCACGTTCCTTGCCTGGCGTTACAACTCACGTGAAACCGCCTGGTTTCAAACAACTGAACTGAAGAATCCGTGAAAATCTTAGCCAGGCAATAAATAATGGAAGTTGATATAAGTTATCATTATTAGTGAGCGAGGATCGATGCGATGATAGTTCCAGCTACATGTATTTACAGCGTTTGAAGATTCACTCAAAACTCATGAGACATGGGCCCTTGAAAAAAACATCATTACTTCCGGTTTTAAAAATTGGGCGCAAAGTAATGAATAGACTCATTCTACCTTGTACACCGTTAACAACGGTTCCGTGTACAATTTTCAGGTATTTTGTCTCAATCACGAAGCCCGTTTTGAGGAGATTCTTGATAAACAGAAAAATTGGTTTGGAAGGGGTTAAGAAGAATGAGGGATGAGCCCGTGACAACAAAAACCACAGTCACCCCACCGAAGGGCTTTAAAACTGTGCGCAAATGCCTCACCCTAGGGACAATTCCAGATTTTTGCTTCCTTGAAAAAGCTTAAAATCGCTAGACAATGCATGGACAACACAAGACAGTCCTAATTCAAAATAAAGTAAACAGCAAAGAAAATTCAGTTTGAGACCAGAGTGTTTATCCGATATCGCGAACAATAAGGAGTGATTGAAGATGTGTCTGCAGTTTAAGGTAAAATCATTTACCATGCTCACGGACCTTTCGACAACATAAGTGTACCGATTGACGTAATATCAGTGGTAAAAAACGAACGCTTTTTACTGTAGGACGATGACGTCATCATACAAAAGGCGTCTTCACTCTGGCATCCAGAATTTCAAACAGTCAAAACCTAATTTTCTCTGCTCGTCAACTGAAAAACACCTCTGAGGGCAAGTAGTGGTAATGTGCTTGTTAGTAAGACGTCCAACATAAGGAGACATTCATAATCAACTCGGTTAATGCACTGATAAAGGGAAACTTTCTCCTTTACCCTTAGGGACAGAGTTCAAAGGCGCAAAAGATTTTTAGTTCAGCTCTAGCATGTGTTGTCTAGCGATTTGCCTTGAGCTTCTCTAAATTTTCCCGATCAAACAAGCTGTGCCCATCGTACATAATCTTGTCTGGGCTCCCTTGAAAAATTGCACTTCATCAGATGCCTTCAAGTTCATCCTCCGCCGCGACAACTTCGTGATCTATTTTAATGCGTGGTTTTCTGGAACTATCCTATGGCTTGTCCTTTCTGGTCGTCACTATATTAGCGAACATGATGTTTCAATTTCTCTTCAGCAAAAGTCTCTATCAGGAGCGTAGCCAGGACTTTCCAGGTGTGCGGAAAATTTCCAAAACTTACCCTAACATCTTACTCAGTTCTCTCGCAACGTTTCCCCACTACATTTGCTAATTCTGTTAACTAGGTGAGGTTATGCGTGGATGAAATGGCACTTGCAATCGGTGAGAAAATTAGGTTAGACACTTTACCCTCAAGGACGACTCTCACGTTTTGCTGACACTTTCTACCTTAGAAGAGATAAGTGAAGCTTTGCCTTCCCCACTCCGTGTAAAAAAATGTCGTTCGGCTGTTCAAACTACTTTTAGAAAACAACAAACTTCCCAACTTTAATTTTCAATAAAGGTAAAAGGGTAGGAATCCAAATTGTTTTGGAGTATTTCACTGATTTTAACACGATGATTGTACAGTAGTGTCTAGTGAGTACGGGGGCTAATGCCCCATCGTAAAAATCTGAAATTGAAAACAAAAATCTTGTATAACCGAGTAGTACACAATTTTAGTTATTTTATTGAGTTGTGAAAAATCACAAATTTGTTTCTTCTTGAATGTGTTATACTCTTATCCATTCAGTCTTTCCGATATGCCCGTCGGATAGCGGAAGTTAACGTAAATGATCGATTACCTGAAAAGAAGCTACCATCCTAACTTTCCACCTTCGGGTCTTTTCCCTAGCCATAATTTTTTTCCCTCAAGGAATTTTTCTCTGTTTTACATAATAATTGGTCTTGCATTCAGCTTATCGATTTTGAGAGCCTAGTCCTATGCCGTATTCTGATGCGATCTACTTTATGTAGCTTTCCCCCCATCTAACAGCTCCTTACTGAACAAAAACGGTTTTAATTGAGTCTATTCAAAGAACTAGCCAATATTTTTCCAACGGTAAGCACAATGTTCCTAATTCCCCCTAGTCCCCTTCTTAGACGCTTTCATGTGCATCAGGTGTTAAATTTTCTTTTCATAAGCTACAATGCTCATAATCGCGCATTCTGATGTCATTTATGCTTAAAAAATTAAAAATTAGTTTATCGAAGAAAGAGTGAATTAAAGGTGTCATGAGGCGTTTGTGATTTCATGAACTATTTGACGCGGTCCTTTTCTTACGGCTTATGTCCGTTGGTGAAATTGCTACTTGGGTTTTCTTGTATTGAAAAGGGCGGGCTCTTTCTAAACGTGGCGTTGTTTATGGAACCTTAGTATTCAGAACATTATCAGTCGATGGCAAACAACGAAAAGGCTTTTATGTGGTAAGTTACAGTGATGAACCTTGCCTCGAGATGGTCATATTTTTGTACATACCTTCATGCAATTCAGTGTTGGTCTGAAAATTTTTTGTTATGGATGGGGGAAGGGTGGGGGGGGGGGGGGGGAGAGATCAGAACATGTACCTCGTGTTGTTTACGAGACATTAAGGTAATGAAAACTGTTAAACAGTCTTCTACAAATCAAAATAGTTGCAAATGCTTACGGGAGGCCCTAACTATATGATGATTAGAAGGGCTATATTTGGAAAGGTGCATGGTCGTGGAGTTAAGGAGATTTGACTAATCAACCAATTTCCCGCTAAACATAAGGGCGTGGCCAGTGGCCCCAAAATTGTGTTCGCTCGCCCCGGGCTGGCTCGACCTTTGGGATACGGTTATGGGGTTATAAACAATGAGTTCATCATCTATATAGCCTACTCGCCCAAAGTGACTGCATTTCGCTTTTCAGAGACCCATCAGTTACTGTATGACCCTCTCCGATCAGATTTTATGTCCGTGGTACTGGTGGTGAGGTCAGTCTACAAGCAGAGTCGTGAAAAACACCGCCACTTGAGCCTTTACGTTCAAAACATTCCTGGCTATCGGGAAAAAAAGAAGGAGCTTTTAAAAATACTAAATAAAATGTCATTTCAAATTTCACTTTGTCACCGTTCGAAAATTATTGTGAATCAGACCGAATGAAAGTTCACTCAAAGAGGGGGAGGGGGGAGGGGGGTTGGTAGTTCTTAACAGTTCCAGTTAGCTAGAAAATTAAAAGTTACGAAAAAATAGTGGGCGAACTGCAGAATACATGCAAGAATGAGAAAGAAAATAGAAAACAACTTCCTGTTCAAATTCGGGTGAAACGTTTAATAGCGTCAAGAAGACTGAACTTGATTGAGGTTGTTCATTTCACTTCCGTTCCAGCGTGCAGTTCCTTGTCCTCCTAAAAATAGCTTCGTCTCCCACCGATCATTCCATGTCATATTTTGCGGACTTATTATTCAGTAATGACGGTACGATCAGGTAATTTGACTTGATGAGTTCTTTAATTTCATTTCATGTACTAGTTTTATATCTTACGCTGGAAAGATCTGCCAAACAGTGTACATTAGCAAAGGTAGGTTCCTGTTTACACGTGTAATTATCGAATACCATACAATTTGCATAAAGCTACAGTGCACGGTTGGTTTTTCTAGCCTTTTGATTAAAATTGACAACGTTTGCGTTATCTTTGCCTAAGAAAATATGTAATTTGTAGCTGTATACAGCGAAATACTACAGAGAAAATTGTAACTGTGCAGTACACGAGCGGCTCCCGATTGGTCTGGGAAATCGAAGAGCGAACTTGAGCTAGTACCGTGTGTAACAAAATTTATAATTTTCATTTTAGCGCATATTTCAAGCTCTTTGCAAGATCAGAATCAAAAGATCATCTGTTTACATTACAAGGGAGGGTTTTTTAAGCGATAGATAGGGTTTAAGAGGCACGATCAATTTTTAAAGAATTTTCTTTTCAAATATTCACCGAATTTTGTTTTGAAGTTTTAGCGGCCCAGTGGCTGAACCACTGCGCATTCATGCAATCATATTTCTGTTCCGTTGCATTTGCCCAATTATTTTATTCAACAATCTAACTTAGCTATAAACAAACTATCTTTAGTTAAAATGGCTGAGTCTAAATCGATGTGGCATGGGTGATATTGGCCTTCCAATTTCTACCAAATTTGTGTACCTTTTAAGTACCGAAAAAGTGCTGTGAGAAGTTATAGCCGTTCGTAGCTCAGGCTTAACCATTTTAAGATAAGAGTAGGTAAATGAAAGGAGGAAGGATAGTTCTTTGCAACTGTATGAGTCACGATTAAGTTATTTTAATGATAAGGCTAGAATTAATTACTGTAAATCTCCTTCAGTTCGCCAACATGGCGGCCGCTCGAGGCCTCGTCAAAACTGTCATTCCTGTATCTTTGAAACCAACGAGAATTCGAACCTTAGAATATGCATTCAGTATTTAGGACACCATTCTAAGACTACATGCCAAAAATCAGCCAAATCGATGAGGTACCGTGTCAGGCCGAAGTTCGAATTTTACAGAAAATCACTCTTAATGCGTAAGAGGGTTGCAAAGTCTGAAGCGATACTGGCCTTCCTTGATACCTTTCAGGAGCTGCATCTCGAGTGGTAAGCCTAAGTAATTATTGTATTTGATGTTTGTTTTTTATTCCTAATTTAATGAAGTCGAGCGGAGTTTATGCGGCTATTTTGTTTACGCACGTTTGTAAGATTTGAGACAATGATCTGACCGCGTATCAGGTTTGTTATAAGCTTACAGATCTTTAAAAAGCCTTTAGACATTTTCTCACCGCAAATAGAAAGAAAACGTTTCAAGGAATATTTAGTTATAATTCTGACTGTAAAAGAAAGGTTTGAGCGATTTCCTTGCCTCGAGTTCGTCTTTGAAAAAAGCAAACACCGGGAAGCCGGCTTAAAACACAAAATTCAGCTTTAAGCTCGAAGACTCAGGAGTTTTAGAGACACTTTAATACTTGTCTTCCTGAATGAAAATTGTCGTCTCTGTATATGTTTCTCCGAATTATATTTCTTTTATTAATTGTTAGTACTGTCTCTTGTAATTTTAATCGCTGTGTCGATTGTTTTCAGTCGTTCAGTGAACAACGCTTCCCGGAGTACTCAAAATGCCGCGCGTTAAACCGTTTAAAAATAAAAAATAAACATAATAAATTCTTTATTATGTTGGAGCGTAACTCTGTTAATGTTCATTCAAACACTCGCCACTGCTAGCACTGCAAAAGTCAGAACCGGCTGGCCGTATAGATGATTTTGATGATGATTTTTTTAACGGTTTAGCTAAAGCCCACGCGTGCTGCGATCGTCCTGAATATTGAATGATAGCAATTTTTATCGCTATATTGTGAAATACTGCATTCTGTTGTGCGAGGTCTGTATGATAAAAACAGTGCCTCATAGTACTGTTTCACCTCAGATGTGATGTATAAATGATATAAAAGGTTGGTTTACAGTCGCACCCAGATTTGTTGGCAAGATTTTGTAAAGTAAACTTGTCGAACGCAAAAAATTCGGCCAGAATTTTTTTTCCAGGCCTAATTAATCTAAGGCGATCATGAGCCATTATGGCTCTTAATAAATGTGATCGAAGATGATTGCCAGTTTTTGGGTGTACTTATGAGGCTATCAACTCGATGTGAGATTTGGTTCACTCTTGGGCTGCTTGCAAATTATTTTTTGTAAAATCACTTAGCCTTTCCATGAAAAGTCACACGAATGTGCTCTAAAGTTAACTGAATTGTGGAATACAAGTTTATTGTTTGATTTAAATTATAAATTTATTAATGGGAGCCTCGCTTTTAGCCCTGGCTAAATCTATATATTCATGCTCTATCCCACTCCATGCTGCAATGGCTACAGAATGTGATAAATTAACGAAGGGAGAATGCCCTTTACTGAAATTCTAAATACATGCACTCCATAGAGCAATAAACACCTTCTAGAATTTCATGCAAGAATAAAGTTTTGGTCAAAAGCTATAACGCATGAAATTAGAAGAGCGAACTTTTGGGACACCCTGTATATAAAAGGATCAAGCATTTTCATAACCACACCAAACACTTACGGGGG
The DNA here is from genome assembly GCF_958299795.1 of Porites lutea. Lineage (NCBI taxonomy): Eukaryota > Metazoa > Cnidaria > Anthozoa > Scleractinia > Poritidae > Porites > Porites lutea. Next base: position 57,630,624 of record NC_133201.1, on the reverse strand, counting down.
TGCGCTCTGTGTTAGTTGTCATTGCCTCTTCTATTGTGTGAACAGTGATTTTAGCCTTCTGCTTATTTTCCTCTTCCCTCAGAAATAGTGTCTGCTGACGTCCTTTTATGTTGTTGCTTGGTGTACGTGCATCTGTCAATGACTCTTCTCTGTATTTAAAATCCGTTTCAACTCCTCTTTTATCTAGAATGTCTTTATCTCTACCATCTGCTGTTTGCATGACGGCTTGAAAATTTTCAGCTGAAGATTGTAGGGTCTGTTGATTAAAAAATGTAACTTATTAAATGTGTGTGGCTAAACTGACGCAGTTTATGCTGTATTATTACACTTCCTTTAAACATGTCAGGTTAAAAAATAGTACCAAAAAATTCTGGAAAGGAAGAACTGCTTTCTATTCCAGTCACAAGCAGAGGCACATGTTTCTGTGAATTATTTTCCCAATGCTGAATGAAATATGAAAGGGATCGAACTTGGTTAACGAAGTTAACAAAGGAATTCAGTTGGCCTGTTCTACGTCTAACTTGATTCGTTAGGCCTTAGTATGTTATTCGAATCTGGTCTATATAGAAGCTGATAAGAAATTTAGAATATTTCCCCGTCGTTCGTAGTGGAACTAACTTGTGCTCCTAAGTTTGTGATGATTGTTCTGCTCTGAGTCACCGTGTATCTGCCACTCTCTTCTCCTGATGCCGAATTTAACTTAAGAAGGACCTCTTTAGGGTCCTGGAAGAAAAATTAGAATACTCCTTCAGAAACAGACGAAATATCGCAGGCGTGTGATTATACGATGCGCACATTGTTCAAGTTAGTTCTTAAAGTGCAACTCTGTCCTTTTCGAACTTCTAATATGAACAGTCGAAAAGGCAACAAAACAGTAGTGTGGACGCAAATCAATGGACGCGTTGTCGATGACAACAAAAAGGCATACTTTTGAAAACGCATTAGTGTGGACAGGGCCTTCGATTAGCAAATCAACAACTTAGCAAGTACATCACGGTTTTTTGTACATTGCAACCCCATTGACGTGACTAAGTGCCTAATTTCCGGGGTTTTGCAAAGGGCGTGAACAAGAAAGTATTTGTCTTGTTAATATCCTTTATAAAGTAAACGTTGTTGTAAACAATACGGAGTTTGAGCAACGACGACGACGACAGTAAGGGCAACGAGAACGGGAAAAAGGCAATACTAATAGCCTTAGATTGACAAAAAAAAAACTTTGCACGTGATCACGCTTTTTTGTACATTTCTTTGCCGTCACTGCAATACCGCGAAATGAAAATGCGGCCTAAGTTCACGTTTTTTGCCAAAACGTCAACACAAGACAACGACTTTGTTCTTCTTTTCCTGAACTTCCATACAGTCTATTCAAATTAAACCCCAGAGAAATTTGCCAGCATATCAAAAAATGAAAGAGTTCGGTTGGAATAAGTGCAATAAAATTTGAAGCAATTCAAATTCAATTTTTATAAAGCGACGTTTTCGTAACCACCGCCTTTGTCCCTTAAGCTCGCTATTGCTAAGTTAGGACGTCTGATCCGATATATTAGTCAAGAGTAAAGGGAAGTAACAACATGACTAAAGCGTCAAAAAAGTCTAGTACATAAAAAGATCATGCATTATCATAACCACACCAAACACTTACGGGCGTGCGCTCTTCGTTGGTTGTCATTGCCTCTTCTATTCTGTGAACAGTGATTTTAGCCTTCTGCTTATTTTCATCTTCCCTCATAAATAGTGTCTGCTGACTTTCTTTTATGTTGTTGCTTGATATAGATGTATCTTTCAATGTCTCTTCTCCTTCTTTGGTATCCGTTTTAGCTCCTTGTTTATCTAGAATGTCTTTATCTCTACCATGTGTTGTTTTCATGACGGTTTGGGAATATTCAGCTGAAGATTGTAGGGTCTATGGATTAAAAAATGTAAGTTATTAAATGTGTGTGGCTAAATTGACACAGTTAATGCTATATTATTAAGCTTGCTTCGAACATCTGAGTTAAACTAAGGCCGAACAAAAACATCCTGGAAAGGAGACCTGCTTTTTATCCCAGTCACAAGTAGAGGCACATGTTTCTGTGAATTCCTTTTACAATGTTAAACTAAATGTCAAAGGGATCGAACTTGGTTAACGAAGTTAGCAAAGGAATTTAGTTGGCCTGTTCTACGTCTAACTTAATTCTTTAGGCCTCAGTTTGTTACTCTGAATAATTTAATGTATTATTAGTTTTATTTCTTCTTAAGGGCGTTAATAGAGCGCGGATCTGGTATAGGTAGAAGCTAATAAGAAAGTCAGATATTTCCTCGACATTATAAGTGGAACTAACTTGTCCTCCCGAATTTGTGACGATTCTTCTGGTCTCAGTCAACGTGTATCCGCCACGTTCTTCTCCTGTAGGCAATTTTAACTTAAGAAAGTCCTCTTTAGGGTCCTAAAGGTAAAATTAAAGTACGCTTTTAGAGACAGAGGAAATATCGCAGGCGCCTGATTGTAGGATGCGCACATCGTTAACTTACTTCTCAACGTGCAACTCTATTGTTTTCGAACTTGTTAGTAACGAAACTTCTTGATAACGAAACGCATACTTTTTTGAAAACGGTGTAGTGTGGACAGGGCCTTACATTAACAAAAAAAGAAGTTTGCACGTGCAATTTCGGTGAAACCTACTCCTATGCCTCAGCGACCGTGAGAAGATTTAGCTATGGATATATTGGGTCCACTTCCGTCAGGGGAGATATTGTCAGGCCTGGTGCATTATCACAGCAGGTGGATAGAGGTTGACGTTGTCAGGGCAACCACGAGCAAGATAATTAATCAGCGTCTAATTGCTCCGTTTGCGAGATATGGAATACCCAAGAGATTGCACATTGTCAATAGCCCAAATTTAGTGGCAAACGAGATTGAGGATTATCTCAAAGAAATGGGAGTTGAGCAACGACATACAACCTCTCTGTGGCCAAGGGCCAATGGTGAGGTGGAAAGGCAGAATAGGGCACCATTGAAAGCTATCAGAGCAGCTCACGAGGAGAGGAAAATTTGGAGAGAAGAATTAAACAAGTCTCTGTCAGCATACAGGTCCACGCCCTACTCGACAACGGGGAAATGTCCGGCAGAGTTGCTGTTTAGAAGAGTGCTAAACAGTAAAATGCCTGAGCTGATGGGTTTAGATAATGAGGAAACAGACATAACTGACCAAGGAACCAGAGATCGTGACACTCAAAAGAAGCAGCCAAACAAGGACTATGTTGACAAAAAGTTCAAGGCAAGAGAGCGAGACTTGCGAGAGGGAGACTGGGTTCCGTTGGAGCAGAAGAGACAAAACAGGTTATCGTCATCGTATGAGAAGGAGCCATGTGAGGTGATGACTCGGTACGAGGATTAAGTTGTGTTGAGGTCGTCGAACGGAGGGGAGTACAGGAGAAATATGCACCATATTAAACCTTCCAACATTCCAGACCATGAAAGGTCGGCGTTACAGTCAGAGCTGGGATCTGCCTCTGCAACAGCTGCGCCTGCGTCAGCTACACAAGCTATGGCACCAAAGCCGGGGACACCTATTACAACAACAGCACCAGCAGAGATTCCAAGGATGTCTTTACCAACAGCAGCAGTGGAAATACCCCCTAAGGTCCCAGTCTCGGGTGCTGAGCAGCCACGCCCTCTAAGGAAATTTGGAAAGGTTACCGCACGACTAAAAACTTTGAGCGATTCTGTTTTGTATGTAGTCTAGTTTTTTCGAAAGATTCAGTCTTTACATTGAACTCAGCTATATTTATATTACCATTTGGCAAGGACTTGGTTGATTCCATTTCTGTATTCTAAGATTGTTTAAGTTGAAAGTAAGTATATTGTTTGCGTAATTTTCATTGATGTAAGTGTAAGTACGAATGAATAGAGAATGTAGTGTACAGAGGTTGTAGTGCATAGCGTACAGCGGTTGTACGCGCAGGACATACGGGAACTGAACAGTGTGAGCGGGCGTAGACTGACTGAGTTGACTTGTTGTAGAGCAGAGCAGATGAACGAATAAAGCGTTCGGTTTTATTTGCCTTTGTGGCTGTTAATTCTCTACATCACGCTTTTTTGTACATTGCAAAACAAAAAAAACGACGTGAATAAGCGTCTAATTTCAAGGTTTGTTGTGAAAGACGTCAACCAGACAATTACTTTCTTTTAAAGAAAGTAGTTGTCTTGTTAACGTCATTTACAAAGCAAACACGTTTATGAACAAGGGGGAGCTTAAAAGCAACGACGATGACGAAAGTAAGGGCAACATGAACGGCATAAAAGCAATACTAATAGGCTTAGATTGGCAAAAAAACGACTTTCCACGTGCATCACGCTTTTTTGTACATTTCTTCGTCATCACTGCAAGACTACAACGTGGAAATGCGACCTAAGTTCACGTTTTGCGGAAAACGTGAACACACAAGAAACGACTTTCTTTTTCTTTTCCTGAACTTGGATAAAGTCTTTTAGAATTAAACCCTAAAACAAATTTGCCAATATTTGACGAAATGAAGGAGTTCGGTTGGAATAAGTGCGATAAAGTTGGAATTCACTTTTAATCAAGTGGTGTTTTCGTAACTAATGCCGTCTTTGATGCTTAAGCTCACTATTGCGAAGTTAGGACTTCTAAGCCAAGATACCAGTCAAAAGTAAATGAAAGTAACAACATGACTAAGGCATCAAAAAAGTCTAGTATAAAAAAGGATCAAGCATTATCATAACCACACCAAACACTTACCAGCGCGCGCTCTTCGTTGGTTGTCATTGCCTCTTCTACTGTGTGAACAGCGATTTTAACCTTCTGCTTACTTTCACCTTCTCTTGGGAATAGTGTCTGCTGACTTCCTTTTATGTTGTTGCTTGGTGTAGGTGCATCTTTCAATGACTCTTCTCTGTATTTGAAATCCGTTTCAACTCCTCTTTTATCAAGAATGTCTTTATCTCTACAATCTGCTGTTTGCATGACGGTTTGAAGATTTTCAGCTGAAGATTGTAGGGTCTGTTGATTAAAAAATGTAAGTCATTAAATGTGTGTGGCTAAATTGACACAGTTTATGCTGTATTATTACGCTTCCTTTAAACATGTCAGGTTAAAAAATAGTACCAAACCATTCTGGAAAGGAAGAACTGCTTTTTATTCCAGTCACAAGCAGAGGCACATGTTTCTGTGAATTATTTTCCCAATGCTGAATGAAATATGAAAGGGATCGAAGTTGGTTAACGAAGTTAACAAAGGAATTCAGTTGGCCTGTTCTTCGCCTAACTTGATTCGTTAAGCCTTAGTATGTTACTCGAATCTGGTCTATATAGAAGCTGATAAGAAATTCAGAATATCTCCCCGTCGTTAGTAGTGGAACTAACTTGTGCTCCTAAGTTTGTGATGATTGTTCTGGTTTGAGTCACCGTGTATCTGCCACTCTCTTCTCCTGATGCCGAATTTAACTTAAGAAGGCTCTCTTTAGGGTCCTGGAAGAAAAATTAGAATACTCCTTCAGAAACAGACGAAATATCGCAGGCGTGTAATTAAACGATGCGCACATTGTTCAAGTTAGTTCTTAAAGTGCAACTCTGTCCTTTTCGAACTTCTTAATATGGATGGTCGAAAACGCATCAAAACAGTAGTGTGGACGCAAATCAATGGACGCGTTGTCGATGACAACAAAAAGGCATACTTTTGAAAACGCATTAGTGTGGAAAGGGCCTTCGATTAGCAAATCAACAACTTAGCAAGTACATCACGGTTTTTTGTACATTGCAACCCCATTGACGTGACTAAGTGCCTAATTTCCGGGGTTTTGTAAAGGGCGTGAACAAGAAAGTATTTGTCTTGTTAATATCCTTTATAAAGTAAACGTTGTTGTAAACGGAGTTTGAGCAACGACGACGACGACAGTAAGGGCAACGAGAACGGGAAAAAGGCAATACTAATAGCCTTAGATTGACAAAAAAAAAAACTTTGCACGTGATCACGCTTTTTTATACATTTCTTTGCCGTCACTGCAATACCGCGAAAAGAAAATGCGGCCTAAGTTCACGTTTTTTTCCAAAACGTCAACACAAGACAACGACTTTGTTTTTCTTTTCCTGAACTTCCATACAGTCTATTCAAATTAAACCCCAGAAAAATTGGCCAGGATATCAAAAAATGAAAGAGTTCGGTTGGAATAAGTGCAAGAAAGTTTGAAGCAATTCAAATTCAATTTTTATAAAGCGACGTTTTTGTAACCACCGCCTTTGTCCCTGGCTCGCTATTGCTAAGTTAGGACGTCTGATCCGATATATTAGTCAAGAGTAAAGGGAAGTAACAACATGACTAAAGCGCCAAAAAAGTCTAGTACATAAAAGGATCATGCATTATCATAACCACACCAAACACTTACAGGCGTGCGCTCTTTGTTGGTTGTCATTGCCTCTTCTATTCTGTGAACAGTGATTTTAGCCTTCTGCTTATTTTCATCTTCCCTCATAAATAGTGTCTGCTGACTTTCTTTTATGTTGTTGCTTGATATAGATGTATCTTTCAATGTCTCTTCTCCTTCTTTGGTATCCGTTTTAACTCCTTGTTTATCTAGAATGTCTTTATCTCTACCATGTGTTGTTTTCATGACGGTTTGGGAATATTCAGCTGAAGATTGTAGGGTCTATGGATTAAAAAATGTAAGTTATTAAATGTGTGTGGCTAAATTGACACAGTTAATGCTATATTATTAAGCTTGCTTCGAACATCTGAGTTAAACTAAGGCCGAACAAAAACATCCTGGAAAGGAAGACCTGCTTTTTATACCAGTCACAAGTAGAGGCACATGTTTCTGTGAATTCCTTTTACAATGCTAAACTAAATGTCAAACGGATCAAAATTGGTTAACGAAGTTAGCAAAGGAATTTAGTTGGCCTGTTCTACGTCTAACTTAATTCTTTAGGCCTCAGTTTGTTACTCTGAATAATTTAATGTATTATTAGTTTTATTTCTTCTTAAGGGCGTTAATAGAGCGCGGATCTGGTATAGGTAGAAGCTAATAAGAAAGTCAGATATTTCCTCGACAGTATAAGTGGAACTAACTTGTCCTCCCGAATTTGTGATGATTCTTCTGGTCTCAGTCAACGTGTATCCGCCACGTTCTTCTCCTGTAGGCGATTTTAACTTAAGAAAGTCCTCTTTAGGGTCTTAAAGGTAAAATTAAAGTACGCTTTTAGAGACAGAGGAAATATCGCAGGCGCCTGATTGTAGGATGCGTACATGGTTAACTTACTTCTCAACGTGCAACTCTATTGTTTTCGAACTTGTTAGTAACGAAACTTCTTGATAACGAAACGCATACTTTTTTGAAAACGGTGTAGTGTGGACAGGGCCTTACATTAACAAAAAAAGAAGTTTGCACGTGCAATTTCGGTGAAACCTACTCCTATGCCTCAGCGACCGTGAGAAGATTTAGCTATGGATATATTGGGTCCACTTCCGTCAGGGGAGATATTGTCAGGCCTGGTGCATTATCACAGCAGGTGGATAGAGGTTGACGTTGTCAGGGCAACCACGAGCAAGATAATTAATCAGCGTCTAATTGCTCCGTTTGCGAGATATGGAATACCCAAGAGATTGCACATTGTCAATAGCCCAAATTTAGTGGCCAACGAGATTGAGGATTATCTCAAAGAAATGGGAGTTGAGCAACGACATACAACCTCTCTGTGGCCAAGGGCCAATGGTGAGGTGGAAAGGCAGAATAGGGCACCATTGAAAGCTATCAGAGCAGCCCACGAGGAGGGGAAAATTTGGAGAGAAGAATTAAACAAGTCTCTGTCAGCATACAGGTCCACACCCTTCTCGACAACGGGGAAATGTCCGGCAGAGTTGCTGTTTAGAAGAGTGCTAAACAGTAAAATGCCTGAGCTGATGGGTTTAGATAATGAGAAAACAAACATAACTGACCAAGGAACCAGAGATCGTGACACTCAAAAGAAGCAAGCAAACAAGGAATATGTTGACAAAAAGTTCAAGGCAAGAGAGCGAGACGTGCGAGCGGGAGACTGGGTTCCGTTGGAGCAGAAGAGACAAAACAGGTTATCGTCATCGTATGAGAAGGAGCCATGTGAGGTGATGACTCGGTACGGGGATTAAGTTGGGTTAAGGTCGTCGAACGGAGGGGAGTACAGGAGAAATATGCACCATATTAAACCTTCCAACATTCCAGACCATGAAAGGTCGGCGTTACAGTCAGAGCTCGCATCTGCATCTGCAAAAGCTTCGTCTGCGTCAGCTACACAAGCTATGGCACCAATGCCGGGGACACCTATTACAACAACAGCACCAGCAGAGATTCCAAGGATGTCTTTACCACCAGCAGCAGTGGAAATACCCCCTAAGGTCCCAGTCTCGGGTGCTGAGCAGCCCCTCCCCTCTAAGGAGATCTGGAAAGGTTACAGCACGACTAAAAACTTTGAGCGATTCTGTTTTGTATGAAGTCTAGTTTTTTCGAAAGATTCAGTCTTTACATTGAACTCAGCTATATTTATATTACCATTTGGCAAGGACTTGGTTGATTCCATTTCTGTATTCTAAGATTGTTTAAGTTGAAAGTAAGTATATTGTTTGCGTAATTTTCATTGATGTAAGTGTAAGTACGAATGAATAGAGAATGTAGTGTACAGAGGTTGTAGTGCATAGCGTACAGCGGTTGTACGCGCAGGACATACGGGAACTGAACAGTGTGAGCGGGCGTAGACTGACTGAGTTGACTTGTTGTAGAGCAGAGCAGATGAACGAATAAAGCGTTCGGTTTTATTTGCCTTTCTGGCCGGTTATTCTCTACATCACGCTTTTTTGTACATTGCAAAAAAAAAAAAAAACGACGTGACTAAGCGTCTAATTTCGAAGTTTCTTGTGAAAGACGTCAACCAGACAATTACTTTCTTTCAAATAAAGTAGTTGTCTTGTTAACGTCATTTACAAAGCAAACACGTTTATGAACAAGAGGGAGCTTAAAAGCAACGACGATGACGACAGTAACGGCAACATGAACGGCAAAAAAGCAATACTAATGGGCTTAGATTGGCAAAAAAACGACTTTCCACGTGCATCACGCTTTTTTGTACATTTCTTCGCCATCACTGCAAGACTGCAACGTGAAAATGCGACCTAAGTTCACGTTTTGAGGAAAACGTGAACACACAAGAAACGACTTTCTTTTTCTTTTCCTGAACTTGGATAAAGTCTTTTAGAATTAAACCCTAGAACAAATTTGTCAATATTTGACGAAATGAAGGAGTTCGGTTGGAATAAGTGCGTTAAAGTTCGAATTCACTTTTAATCAAGTGGTGTTTTCGTAACTAATGCCGTCTTTGATGCTTAAGCTTAATATTGCGAAGTTAGGACTTCTATGCCAAGATACCAGTGAAAAGTAAATGAAAGTAACAACATGACTAAGGCACCAAAAAAGTCTAGTATAAAAAAGGATCACGCATTATCATAACCACACAAAACACTTACCGGCGCGCGCTCTTCGTTGGTTGTCATTGCGTCTTCTACTGTGTGAACAGTGATTTTAGCCTTCTGCTTATTTTCACCTTCCCTCGGGAATAGTGTCTGCTGACTTTCTTTTATGTTGTTGCTTGGTGTAGGTGCATCTTTCAATGACTCTTCTCTGTATTTGAAATCCGTTTCAACTCCTCTTTTATCAAGAATGTCTTTATCTCTACCATCTGCTCTTTGCATGACGGTTTGAAGATTTTCAGCTGAAGATTGTAGCGTCTGTTGATTAAAAAAGGTAAGGTATTAAATGTGTGTGACTAAATTGACACAGTTTATGCTGTATTATTACGCTTCCTTTAAACATCTCAGGTTAAACAATAGTACCAAACCATTCTGGAAAGGAAGAACTGCTTTTTATTCCAGTCACAAGCAGAGGCACATGTTTCTGTGAATTATTTTCCCAATGTTGAATGAAATATGAGAGGGATCGAAGTTGGTTAACGAAGTTAACAAAGGAATTCAGTTGGCCTGTTCTACGTCTAACTTGATTCGCTAGGCCTTAGTATGTTACTCGAATCTGGTCTATATAGAAGCTGATAAGAAATTCCGAATATTTCCCCGTCGTTAGTAGTGTTACTAACTTGTGCTGCTAAATTTGTGATGATTCCTCTGGTCTGAGTCACCGTGTATCTCCCACTCTCTTCTCCTGAAGCCGAATTTAACTTAAGAAAGCCCTCTTTAGGGTCCTGGAAGAATAATTAGATTACGCCTTCAGAGACAGACGAAATATGGCAGGCGTGTGATTGTAGGATGCGCACATTGTTCAAGTTAGTTCTCAAAGTGCAACTCCAGTCGTTTTCGAACTTCTTAATATGGACAGTCGAAAGCGCATAGAAAGTGCAATAAAGTTTGAAGTAATTCCAATTCAATTTTTATAAAGCGACGTTTTTCTAACCACCGCCGTCTTTGTCCCTTAAGCTCGCTATTGCTAAGTTAAAACGTCTGATCCAATATATTAGTCAAGAGTATAGGGAAGTAAAAACATGACTAAAGCGCCAAAAAAGTCTAGTACATAAAAGAATCATGCATTATCATAACCACACCAAACACTTACAGGCGTGCGCTCTTCGTTGGTTGTTATTGCCTCTTCTATTGTGTAAACAGTGATTTTAGCCTTCTCCTTATTTTCATCTTCCCTCGGAAATAGTGTCAGCTGACTTTCATTTATGCTGTTCCTTGATATAGGTGTATCTTTCAATGTCTCTTCTCCGTCTTTGGCATCCCTGTCAACTCCTTGTTTATCTAGAATGTCTTTACCTCTACCATCTGTTGTTTTTATGACGGTTTGGGAATTTTCGGCTGAAGATTGCGGGATCTATTAATTAGAAATTGTAAGTTATAAAATGTATGTGGCTAAACTGACACGGTTAATGTTATATTATTAAACCTTCTAAAATTTCATGCAAGAATAAAGGTGTGATCAAAAGTTATAACACATGAAATTAAAGGAACAAAACTTTTGGGACACCCTGTATATAAAAGGATCACGTATTTTCATAACCACACCAAACACTTACGGGCGTGCGCTCTTTGTTAGTTGTCCATTCCTCTTCTGTTGTGTGAACAGTGATTTTAGCCTCCTGCTTATTTTCATTCTCCCTCGGAAATAGTGTCTGCTGACTTCCTTTTATGTTGTTGCTTGGTGTAGGTGCATCTTTCATTGGCTCTTCTCTGTATTTGAAATCCGTTTCAACTCCTCTTTTATCAAGAATGTCTTTATCTCTACCATCTGCTCTTTGCATGACGGTTTGAAGATTTTCAGCTGAAGATTGTAGCGTCTGTTGATTAAAAAATGTAAGTTATTAAATGGTGTGGCTAAATTGACACAGTTTATGCTGTATTATTACGCTTCTTTTAAACATCTCAGGTTAAACAATAGTACCAAACCATTCTGGAAAGGAAGAACTGCTTTTTATTCCAGTCACAAGCAGAGGCTCATGTTTCTGTGAATTATTTTACCAATGCTGAATGAAATATCAAAGTAAACGCACTGGGTTAACGAAGTTAACAAAGGAATTCAGTTGCCCTGTTCTACGTCTAACTTGACTCTTTAGGCCTCAGTTTTTTACTCTGAATAATTTAATGTATTATTAGTTTTATTTCTTCCTAAGGGCGTTAATAGAGCGCGAATCTGGTATAGGTAGAAGCTAATAAGAAAGTCAGTTGTTTCCTCGATATTATTAGTGCAACTAACTTGTCCTCCCGGATTTGCGATGATTCTTGTGCTCTTAGTCAACGTGTATCCGCCACTTTCTTCTCCTGAAGGCGATTTTAACTTAAGAAAGTCCTCTTTAGGGTCCTAAAGGTAAAATTTGAATACGCTTTTAGAGACAGAGGAAATATCGCAGGCGCCTGATTGTAGGATGCGCACATGGTTAACTTACTTCTCAACGTGCAACTCTATTGTTTTGGAACTTCTTAATAACGAAACTTCTTGACAACGAAACCGATACCTTTTCAAAAACGGTGCAGTATGGACAGGGCCTTAGATTTTTTTAAACAAGAAGTTTGCACGTGTAATTTCGGTGAAACCTTTTCCTATACCTTAGCGACCATGAGAAGATTTAGCTATGGATATATTAAGTCCACTTCCGTCAGGGGAGAATCTGTCTGGCCTGGTCAATTATCACAGCAGGTGGATAGAGGTTGAGGTTGTCAGGGCAACCACGAGAAAGATAAATATTCAGCGTCTAATTGTTCCGTTTGCGAGATATGGAATACCCAAGAGATTGCACATTGTTAATAGCCCAAATTTAGTGGCCAACGAGATTGAGGATTATCTCAAAGAAATGGGAGTTGAGCTCCGACATACAACCTCTCTGTGGCCAAGGGCCAATGGTGAGGTGGAAAGGCAGAATAGGGCACCATTGAAAGCTATCAGAGCAGCCCACGAGGAGGGGAAAATTTGGAGAGAAGAATTAAACAAGTTTCTGTTAGCATACATGTCCACACCCTACTCGACAACGGGGAAATGTCCGGCAGAGTTGCTGTTTAGAAGAGTGCTAAACAGTAAAATGCCTGAGCTGATGGGTTTACATAATGAGGAAGCAGACATAACTGACCAAGGAACCAGAGATCGTGACACTCAAAAGAAGCAAGCAAACAAGGACTATGTTAAAAAAAGGTCAAGGCAAGAGAGCGAGACGTGCGAGCGGGAGACTGGGTTCCGTTGGAGCAGAAGAGACAAAACAGGTTATCGTCATCGTATGAGAAGGAGCCATATGAGATGATGACTCGGTACGGGGAATAAGTTGTGTTGAGGTGGTCGAATGGAGGGGAGTACAGGAGAAATATGCACCATATTAAACCTTCCAACATTCCAGACCATGAAAGGTCGGCGTTACAGTCAGAGCTCGCATCTGCGTCTGTAAAAGCTTCGTCTGCGTCAGCTACACAAGCTATGGCACCAAAGCCGGGGACACCTATTACAACAACAGCACCAGCAGAGATTCCAAGGATGTCTTTACCAACAGCAGCAGTGGAAATACCCCCTAAGGTCCCAGTCTCGGGTGCTGAGCAGCCACCCCCTCTAAGGAGATCTGGAAAGGTTACGGCACGACTAAAAACTTTGAGCGATTATGTTTTGTATGAAGTCTAGTTTTTTCGAAAGATTCAGTCTTTCCATTGAACTCAGCTATAATTATATTACCATTTGGCAAGGACTTGGTTAATTCCATTTCTGTATTCTAAGATTGTTTAAGTTGAAAGTAAGTATATTGTTTGCGTAATTTTCATTGACGTAAGTGTAAGTACGAATGAAGAGAGAATGTAGTGTACAGAGGTTGTAGTGCATAGCGTACAGCGGTTGTACGCGCAGGACATACGGGAACTGAACAGTGTGAGCGGGCGTAGACTGACTGAGTTGACTTGGTTTCGAGCAGAGCAGATGAACGAATAAAGCGTTCGGTTTTATTTGCCTTTGTGGCTGTTAATTCTCTACATCACGTTTTTTTGTACACTGCAACAACAACGACGTGACTAAGCGTCTAATTTCAAGGTTTTTGTGAAAGACGTCAACCAGACAATTACTTTCAGTTCAATTCAGGAAGCCGAACGGTTTTGAACTGCGCTAGACGTTATTTTTATCAGTATGCAAATCACCTACCCAATCACTTACTTTCCATCGAATTGAAATATCCTGACTTTTTTTAACCACTTTTCGATTTGATTCGTTTCATTTTATATTATTTTGTGCAAGCTGAGCTCTTTCATGCGAATTTACGCTTTCAAAAGGAAAAAACTTCGAAGAAACGTTGTGTTTACAACCACGGCAATTTGTATCTATTTCGCTACACTTACGCTTATATGCAAATTACTGTTCATCCGCCGGATTTCGCTGGAAACAAAAATATCGATTTTGAATTCCCAAATGCTTGCCTTCTGGGGCACCCCTTTTATTTTGGCTATCAAGATTTTAAAAGCTAAGCTTCAGACTTTTCATTCCAACGTTTTAATGCGGGAAAGCTAGGAGAAATGCTCCAACTGATTTAAGTCACGCAACACGCTTTAAGACCGTATAACTTGATCTTTCTGTTATCTTCTGTTCTTCTATTGTCTCCAAAACAATAACGATGTTTTACCAATTTCCACCTACAAATAATAGGACACATTTGATTGACAGAAAAATTTGCATTTACTAGCGAGGCGTATCTACAGGCGCGATTCCGTAATGAGCCTAGTTTCCGGGGTTTTGTAAAGAACGTAAACAAGAAAGTATTTGTGTTGTTAACCTCATTTACAAAACAAACTCTTTTGTAAACAATTGGGAGCTTGAGCAACGACGACGACGACGACGACGACGACAATAACGGCAACGAGAACAGGAAAAAAGCAATACTAATAGCCTTAGATTGACAAAAAAAACCTTTGAACTTGATCACGCTTTTTTGTACATTTCTTTGCCGTCATTGCAATACCGCGAAATAGAAATGAGGCCTAAGTTTACGTTTTTTGCCAAAACGTCAACACAAGACAACGACTTTGTTTTTCTTTTCCTGAACTTCGATACAGTCTTTTCGAATTAAACCCCAGAGAAATTTGCCAACATATGAAAAAATGAAAGAGTTCAGTTGGAATAAGTGCAATAAAGTTTGAAGCAATTCAAATTCAATTTGTATAAAGCGACGTTTTCGTAACCACCGCCGTCTTTGTCCCTTAAGCTCGCTATTGCTAAGTTAAAACGTCTGATCCAATATTAGTCAAGAGTAAAGGGAAGTAAAAACATGACTAAAGCGCCAAAAAAGTCTAGTACATAAAAGAATCATGCATTATCATAACCACACCAAACACTTACGGGCGTGCGCTCTTCGTTGGTTGTTATTGCCTCTTCTATTGTGTAAACAGTGATTTTAGCCTTCTCCTTATTTTCATCTTCCCTCGGAAATAGTGTCAGCTGACTTTCATTTATGCTGTTCCTTGATATAGGTGTATCTTTCAATGTCTCTTCTCCGTCTTTGGCATCCGTTTCAACTCCTTGTTTATCTAGAATGTCTTTACCTCTACCATCTGTTGTTTTCCTGACGGTTTGGGAATTTTCAGCTGAAGATTGCAGGATCTATTAATTAGAAAATACAGGTTATAAAATGTGTGTGGCTAAATTGAGACGGTTAATGTTACATTATTAAACCTTCTAAAATTTCATGCAAGAATAAAGGTTTGATCAAAAGTTATAACACATGAAACCCATTACCAATTAAAGGAACGAAACGTTTGGGACACCCTGTATATAAAAGGATCACGTATTTTCATAACCACACCAAACACTTACGGGCGTGCGCTCTTTGCTAGTTGTCATTGCCTCTTCTGTTGTGTGAACAGTGATTTTAGCCTCCTGCTTATTTTCCCCTTCCCTCGGAAATAGTGTCTGCTGACTTTCTTTTATGTTGTTGCTTGGTGTAGGTGCATCTTTCAATGACTCTTCTCTGTATTTGAAATCCGTTTCAACCCCTCTTTTATCTAGAATGTCTTTATCTCTACCATCTGCTCTTTGCATGACGGTTTGAAGATTTTCAGCTGAAGATTGTAGGGTCTGTTGATTAAAAAAATGTAAGTTATTAAATGTGTGTGGCTTAATTATCACAGTTTATGCTGTATTATTACGCTTTCATTAAACATCTCAGGTTAAACAATAGTACCAAACCATTCTGGAAAGGAAGAACTCCTTTTTATTCCAGTCAAAAGCAGAGGCACATGTTTCTGTGAATTGTTTTCCCAATGCTGAATGAAATATGAAAGGGATCGAACTTGGTTAACGAAGTTAACAAAGGAATTCAGTTGGCCTGTTCTACGTCTAACTTGATTCGTTAGGCCTTAGAATCTGGTCTGTATAGAAGCTGATAAGAAATTCAGAATATTTCCCCGTCGTCAGTAGTGGAACTAACTTGTGCTCCTAAATGTTTGATGATTCGTCTGGTCTGAGTCACCGTGTATCTGCCACTCTCTTCTCCTGAAGCCGAATTTAACTTAAGAAAGCCCTCTTTAGGGTCCTGGAAGAAAAATTAGATTACGCCTTCAGAGACAGACGAAATATGCCAGGCGTGCGATTGTAGGATGCGCACATTGTTCAAGTTAGTTCTTAAAGTGCAACTCTGTCGTTTTCGAACTTCTTAATAAGGACAGTCGAAAACGCATTAAAACAGTAGTGTGGACGCAAATCAACCGACGCATTGCCGATGACAACAAAAAGGCATACTTTTGAAAACGCAGTACTGTGGACAGGGCCTTAGATTAGCAAAAACAACAACTTAGCACGTACATCACGCTTTTTTGTACATTGCGACAACATCGACGTGACTAAGAGCCTAGTTTCCGGGGTTTTGTAAAGAACGTGAACAAGAAACTATTTGTGTTGTTAACCTCCTTTACAAAACAAACTCTTTTGTAAACAATATGGAGCTTGAGCAACGACGACGACGACGAAGACAATAACGGCAACAAGAACAGGAAAAAAGCAATACTAATAGCATTAGATTGACAAAAAAAAAAAAAAAATGAACGTGATCACGCTTTTTTGTACATTTCTTTGCCGTCATTGCAATACCGCGAAATTGGAAATGAGGCCTAAGTTTACGTTTTTTGCCAAAGCGTCAACACAAGACAACGACTTTGTTTTTCTTTTCCTGAACTTCGATACAGTCTTTTCGAATTAAACCCCAGAGCAATTTGCCAACATATAAAAAAGTGAAAGAGTTCAGTTGGAATAAGTGCAATAAAGTTTGAAGCAA
This sequence comes from Porites lutea, assembly GCF_958299795.1. Lineage (NCBI taxonomy): Eukaryota > Metazoa > Cnidaria > Anthozoa > Scleractinia > Poritidae > Porites > Porites lutea. The sequence continues at coordinate 57,613,871 of NC_133201.1, read as the reverse complement.
TTCAAATTCAATTTGTATAAAGCGACGTTTTCGTAACCACCGCCGTCTTTGTCCCTTAAGCTCGCTATTGCTAAGTTAAAACGTCTGATCCAATATATTAGTCAAGAGTATAGGGAAGTAAAAACATGACTAAAGCGCCAAAAAAGTCTAGTACATAAAAGAATCATGCATTATCATAACCACACCAAACACTTACGGGCGTGCGCTCTTCGTTGGTTGTTATTGCCTCTTCTATTGTGTAAACAGTGATTTTAGCCTTCTCCTTATTTTCATCTTCCCTCGGAAATAGTGTTAGCTGACTTTCATTTATGCTGTTCCTTGATATAGGTGTATCTTTCAATGTCTCTTCTCCGTCTTTGGCATCCGTTTCAACTCCTTGTTTATCTAGAATGTCTTTACCTCTACCATCTGTTGTTTTCCTGACGGTTTGGGAATTTTCAGCTGAAGATTGCAGGATCTATTAATTAGGAAATACAAGTTATAAAATGTGTGTAGCTGAATTGAGACGGTTAATGTTACATTATTAAACCTTCTAAAATTTCATGCAAGAATAAAGGTTTGATCAAAAGTTATAACACATGAAACCCATTACCAATTACAGGAACAAAACGTTTGGGACACCCTGTATATAAAAGGATCACGTATTTTCATAACCACACCAAACACTTACGGGCGTGCGCTCTTTGCTAGTTGTCATTGCCTCTTCTGTTGTGTGAACAGTGATTTTAGCCTTCTGCTTATTTTCCCCTTCCCTCAGAAATAGTGTCTGCTGACTTTCTTTTATGTTGTTGCTTGGTGTAGGTGCATCTTTCAATGACTCTTCTCTGTATTTGAAATCCGTTTCAACTCCTCTTTTATCTAGAATGTCTTTATCTCTACCATCTGCTCTTTGCATGACGGTTTGAAGATTTTCAGCTGAAGATTGTAGGGTCTGTTGATTAAAAAAATGTAAGTTATTAAATGTGTGTGGCTAAATTGACACAGTTTATGCTGTATTATTACGCTTTCATTAAACATCTCAGGTTAAACAAAAGTACCAAACCATTCTGGAAAGGAAGAACTCCTTTTTATTCCAGTCAAAAGCAGAGGCACATGTTTCTGTGAATTGTTTTCCCAATGCTGAATGAAATATGAAAGGGATCGAACTTGGTTAACGAAGTTAACAAAGGAATTCAGTTGGCCTGTTCTACGTCTAACTTGATTCGTTAGGCCTTAGAATCTGGTCTGTATAGAAGCTGATAAGAAATTCAGAATATTTCCCCGTCGTCAGTAGTGGAACTAATTTGTGCTCCTAAATTTGTGATGATTCGTCTGGTCTGAGTCACCGTGTATCTGCCACTCTCTTCTCCTGAAGCCGAATTTAACTTAAGAAAGCCCTCTTTAGGGTCCTGGAAGAAAAATTAGATTACGCCTTCAGAGACAGACAAAATATGGCAGGCGTGTGATTGTAGGACGCACATTGTTCAAGTTAGTTCTTGAAGTGCAACTCTGTCATTTTCGAACTTCTTAATATGGACTGTCGACACTACGAACCTCAGCGCTCCGGAAGTTAAAAAATTCGTACCGTCTGGTTGCTATGAAGTGACGTAATCACCCAGTTGAGTATCCATCACCGTAACACTTTTGCGGTCAACTACCGCAGCGCTCGTAAAGTACTTTAATTAAAAACCGTGTTCAAAACCCTGTAGGAAGTCTGTTTATTTTTGAGTCGATTAATGCACTGCTGACTTTCACGAGGTCAACTTTTGCATAAATTATCAAACATTATGTTAGGCGGGAAATCTACCTATGGTTCGCGGGAGAAGCAACTTCTATAGCGGCGCAAGACAAATGTTTCGAGAGTCGAGGATGTGCTCACAAACTATTCACTATGCGACGAAAGGAGAAATCACTGGCATGATAGCTGCATGTAATAATAATTTTATCAATCCAGGTCGCGCCGTGTTCGCTCGAGAACGCTGTGACAACCTCGTTTGGCGCGCTTCTCAATACTTCCAAAACATGTTGTAATCGGTAAGTAGACTTAAGCACTTAGTATCGCCAAGCCATTCGAATCAGTGTATACCCAATTCTTTGTCTGAAGATTCTTGCAAACACATATACCAAGTAAATCTGGATGGAAGAGGAAATTGTCTCCTGAAACGGCGCCAGATTATATTTTGAAGGATGGCGGCACAATTCAACGCGTCTTCCAGGTCAGCCCTAATTTATAGTTCGTAAGAGTATAAATTGCGATCTCCCTATTAAGCTTTCCTTGATAAAACTTCAGTAGAAACAAAACAACGCAGACATGGCATTCTCCTGCATGAGACACAATCGGCTGAAGGAAATATCTGTTTACAAGTCGGGTAAATTATCCATTCTTGCGCACCGCAAAATCAGCTAAAACCGTTTGCTGGAAACCTGGCATATTATTAAGCCTGAGCGCTTCTAAGAATAACACGTTTAGAACTTCGACGCGTAGAAAAAAAAGGCAGTTGTTCTATATCCTTTCTGGTTCATCCAGGTAGAAGTCCTGGCATATTCTTATGCCTGAGCGCTTCTTGGATATATAACACGTTTAGCATTTCAACCCGTAGCCGAAAAAAAAAAATTTAGGCAGTTGTTCTATATCCTTTCTGGTTCATCCAGGTAGAAGTCCTGGCATGTTATTATCATGCCTGAGCGCTTCTAGGATAGATAACACGTTTAGCATTTCAACCCGTGGCCGTAAAAAAAAATTTAGACAGCTGTTCTATATTCTTTCTGGTTCACCCAGGTAGAAGTCCTGGCATGTTATTATTATGCCTGAGCGCTTCTAGGATATATAACACGTTTAGCATTTCGATCCGTAGCCGAAAAAAAGAAATTAGGCTGTTGTTCTATATCCTTTCTGGTTCACCCAGGTAGAAGTCCTGGCATGATGTTATTATGCCTGAGCGCTTCTAGGATATATAACACGTTTAGCATTTCGACCCGTAGCCGAAAAAAAAAAATTAGGCTGTTGTTCTATATCCTTTCTGGTTCACCCAGGTAGAAGTCCTGGCATGATGTTGTTATGCCTGAGCGCTTCTAGGATATATAACACGTTTAGCATTTCGACCCGTAGCCGAAAAAAAAAAATTAGGCTGTTGTTCTATATCCTTTCTGGTTCACCCAGGTAGAAGTCCTGGCATGATGTTATTATGCCTGAGCGCTTCTAGGATATATAACACGTTTAGCATTTCGACCCGTAGCCGAAAAAAAAAAATTAGGCTGTTGTTCTATATCCTTTCTGGTTCACCCAGGTAGAAGTCCTGGCATGATGTTATTATGCCTGAGCGCTTCTAGGATATATAACACTTTTAGCGTTTCGACCCGTAGCCGAAAAAAAATTAGGCTGTTGTTCTATATCCTTTCTGGTTCACCCAGGTAGAAGTCCTGGCATGATGTTATTATGCCTGAGCGCTTCTAGGATATATAACACGTTTAGCATTTCGATCCGTAGCCGAAAACAAGAAATTAGGCTGTTGTTCTATATCCTTTCTGGTTCACCCAGGTAGAAGTCCTGGCATGATGTTATTATGCCTGAGCGCTTCTAGGATATATAACACGTTTAGGATTTCGACCCGTAGTCGAAAAAAAAAAATAGGCTGTTGTTCTCTATCCTTTCTGGTTCACCCAGGTAGAAGTCCTGGCATGATGTTATTATGCCTGAGCGCTTCTAGGATATATAACACGTTGGCAATGAAATCGACCGCAGACTTTAAAATGTTTTTTTTAGAAGGCACTGAATTATTTTTTCCGGACATTTTGTTTGATATCGCATTTTTAATTAATTTTATTTGTCGCCCCAGGATGATGACATGATTGCGTGAAAATTGACGCCTCTATCATATTAGATGCGAAATACGATCAAAGATTAAGGGAATAGGGAATGTTGCAAGCTACTGGGTATCCAGCTGAGATAGCTGACTTTTACTCAGCTATCTCAGCTGGATACTGAGGGGTTTTTTTGGTTGCTAAGACCGTGCAGCTCGCTATGAACGCATCAAAAGAGTAGTGTGGACGCAAATCAATCGACGCATTGTCGATGACAACAAAAAGGCATACTTTTGAAAACGCAGTAGTGTGGACAGGGCCTTAGATTAGCAAAACAACAACTTAGCACGTACATCACGCTTTTTTGTACATTGCGACAACATCGACGTGACTAAGAGCCTAGTTTCCAGCGTTTTGTAAAGAACGTGAGCAAGAGAGTATTTGTGTTGTTAACCTCCTTTACAAAACAAACTCTTTTGTAAACAATTGGGAGCTTGAGCAACGACGACCACGACGACAATAACGGCAACGAGAACAGGAAAAAAGCAATACTAATAGCATTAGATTGACAAAAAAAATTGAACGAGATCACGCTTTTTTGTACATTTCTTTGCCGTCATTGCAATACCGCGAAATGGAAATGAGGCCTAAGTTCACGTTTTTTGCCAAAACGTCAACACAAGACAACGTCCTTGTTTTTCTTTTCCTGAACTTCGATACAGTCTTTTCGAATTAAACTCCAGAGCAATTTGCCAACATATAAAAAAGTGAAAGAGTTCAGTTGGAATAAGTGCAATAAAGTTTGAAGCAATTCAAATTCAATTTGTATAAAGCGACGTTTTCGTAACCACCGCCGTCTTTGTCCCTTAAGCTCGCTATTGCTAAGTTAAAACGTCTGATCCAATATATTAGTCAAGAGTATAGGGAAGTAAAAACATGACTAAAGCGCCAAAAAAGTCTAGTACATAAAAGAATCATGCATTATCATAACCACACCAAACACTTACGGGCGTGCGCTCTTCGTTGGTTGTTATTGCCTCTTCTATTGTGTAAACAGTGATTTTAGCCTTCTCCTTATTTTCATCTTCCCTCGGAAATAGTGTTAGCTGACTTTCATTTATGCTGTTCCTTGATATAGGTGTATCTTTCAATGTCTCTTCTCCGTCTTTGGCATCCGTTTCAACTCCTTGTTTATCTAGAATGTCTTTACCTCTACCATATGTTGTTTTCATGACGGTTTGGGAATTTTCAGCTGAAGATTGCAGGATCTATTAATTAGAAAATACAGGTTATAAAATGTGTGTGGCTGAATTGAGACGGTTAATGTTACATTATTAAACCTTCTAAAATTTCATGCAAGAATAAAGGTTTGATCAAAAGTTATAACACATGAAACCCATTACCAATTAAAGGAACGAAACGTTTGGGACACCCTGTATATAAAAGGATCACGTATTTTCATAACCACACCAAACACTTACGGGCGTGCGCTCTTTGCTAGTTGTCATTGCCTCTTCTGTTGTGTGAACAGTGATTTTAGCCTCCTGCTTATTTTCCCCTTCCCTCGGAAATAGTGTCTGCTGACTTTCTTTTATGTTGTTGCTTGGTGTAGGTGCATCTTTCAATGACTCTTCTCTGTATTTGAAATCCGTTTCAACCCCTCTTTTATCTAGAATGTCTTTATCTCTACCATCTGCTCTTTGCATGACGGTTTGAAGATTTTCAGCTGAAGATTGTAGGGTCTGTTGATTAAAAAAATGTAAGTTATTAAATGTGTGTGGCTTAATTATCACAGTTTATGCTGTATTATTACGCTTTCATTAAACATCTCAGGTTAAACAATAGTACCAAACCATTCTGGAAAGGAAGAACTGCTTTTTATTCCAGTCAAAAGCAGAGGCACATGTTTCTGTGAATTGTTTTCCCAATGCTGAATGAAATATGAAAGGGATCGAACTTGGTTAACGAAGTTAACAAAGGAATTCAGTTGGCCTGTTCTACGTCTAACTTGATTCGTTAGGCCTTAGAATCTGGTCTGTATAGAAGCTGATAAGAAATTCAGAATATTTCCCTGTCGTCAGTAGTGGAACTAACTTGTGCTCCTAAATGTTTGATGATTCGTCTGGTCTGAGTCACCGTGTATCTGCCCCTCTCTTCTCCTGAAGCCGAATTTAACTTAAGAAAGCCCTCTTTAGGGTCCTGGAAGAAAAATTAGATTACGCTTTCAGAGACAGACGAAATATGCCAGGCGTGCGATTGTAGGATGCGCACATTGTTCAAGTTAGTTCTTAAAGTGCAACTCTGTCCTTTTCGAACTTCTTAATAAGGACAGTCGAAAACGCATTAAAACAGTAGTGTGGACGCAAATCAACCGACGCATTGCCGATGACAACAAAAAGGCATACTTTTAAAAACGCAGTACTGTGGACAGGGCCTTAGATTAGCAAAAACAACAACTTAGCACGTACATCACGCTTTTTTGTACATTGCGACAACATCGACGTGACTAAGAGCCTAGTTTCCGGGGTTTTGTAAAGAACGTGAACAAGAAACTATTTGTGTTGTTAACCTCCTTTACAAAACAAACTCTTTTGTAAACAATATGGAGCTTGAGCAACGACGACGACGACGACGACAATAACGGCAACAAGAACAGGAAAAAAGCAATACTAATAGCATTAGATTGACAAAAAAAAAAAATGAACGTGATCACGCTTTTTTGTACATTTCTTTGCCGTCATTGCAATACCGCGAAATGGAAATGAGGCCTAAGTTTACGTTTTTTGCCAAAACGTCAACACAAGACAACGACTTTGTTTTTCTTTTACTGAACTTCGATACAGTCTTTTCGAATTAAACCCCAGAGCAATTTGCCAACATATGAAAAAATGAAAGAGTTCAGTTGGAATAAGTGCAATAAAGTTTGAAGCAATTCAAATTCAATTTGTATAAAGCGACGTTTTCGTAACCACCGCCGTCTTTGTCCCTTAAGCTCGCTATTGCTAAGTTAGGACGTCTGATCCAATATATTAGTCAAGAGTATTGGGAAGTAAAAACATGACTAAAGCGCCAAAAAAGTCTAGTACATAAAAGAATCATGCATTATCATAACCACACCAAACACTTACAGGCGTGCGGTCTTTGTTGGTTGTTATTGCCTCTTCTATTGTGTAAACAGTGATTTTAGCCTTTTCCTTATTTTCATCTTCCTTCGGAAATAGTGTCAGCTGACTTTCATTTATGCTGTTCCTTGATATAGGTGTATCTTTCAATGTCTCTTCTCCGTCTTTGGCATCCGTTTCAACTCCTTGTTTATCTAGAATGTCTTTAACTTTACCATCTGTTGTTTTCATGACGGTTTGGGAATTTTCGGCTGAAGATTGCAGGATCTATTAATTAGAAAATGTAAGTTATAAAACGTGTGTGGCTAAATTGACACGGTTAATGTTATATTATTAAACGTTCTAAAATTTCGTGCAAGAATAAAGGTTTGATCAAAAGTTATAACACATGAAATTAAAGGAACAAAACTTTTGGGACACCCTGTATATAAAAGGATCACTTATTTTCATAACCACACCAAACACTTACGGGCGTGCGCTCTTTGTTAGTTGTCCATTCCTCTTCTGTTGTGTGAAGAGTGATTTTAGCCTTCTGGTTATTTTCATTCTCCCTCGGAAATAGTGTCTGCTGACTTCCTTTTATGTTGTTGCTTGGTGTAGGTGCATCTTTCAATGACTCTTCTCTGTATTTGAAATCCGTTTCAACTCCTCTTTTATCAAGAATGTCTTTATCTCTACCATCTGCTCTTTGCATGACGGTTTGAAGATTTTCAGCTGAAGATTGTAGGGTCTGTTGATTAAAAAATGTAAGTCATTAAATGTGTGTGGCTAAACTGACACAGTTTATGCTGTATTATTACGCTTCCTTTAAACATGTCAGGTTAAAAAATAGTACCAAACCATTCTGGAAAGGAAGAACTGCTTTTTATTCCAGTCACAAGCAGAGGCACATGTTTCTGTGAATTATTTTCCCAATGCTGAATGAAATATGAAAGGGATCGAAGTTGGTTAACGAAGTTAACAAAGGAATTCAGTTGGCCTGTTCTTCGTCTAACTTGATTCGTTAAGCCTTAGTATGTTACTCGAATCTGGTCTATATAGAAGCTGATAAGAAATTCAGAATATCTCCCCGTCGTTAGTAGTGGAACTAACTTGTGCTCCTAAGTTTGTGATGATTGTTCTGGTTTGAGTCACCGTGTATCTGCCACTCTCTTCTCCTGATGCCGAATTTAACTTAAGAAGGCTCTCTTTAGGGTCCTGGAAGAAAAATTAGAATACTCCTTCAGAAACAGACGAAATATCGCAGGCGTGTAATTAAACGATGCGCACATTGTTCAAGTTAGTTCTTAAAGTGCAACTCTGTCCTTTTCGAACTTCTTAATATGGATGGTCGAAAACGCATCAAAACAGTAGTGCGGACGCAAATCAATGGACGCGTTGTCGATGACAACAAAAAGGCATACTTTTGAAAACGCATTAGTGTGGGAAGGGCCTTCGATTAGCAAATCAACAACTTAGCAAGTACATCACGGTTTTTTGTACATTGCAACCCCATTGACGTGACTAAGTGCCTAATTTCCGGGGTTTTGTAAAGGGCGTGAACAAGAAAGTATTTGTCTTGTTAATATCCTTTATAAAGTAAACGTTGTTGTAAACAATACGGAGTTTGAGCAACGACGACGACGACAGTAAGGGCAACGAGAACGGGAAAAAGGCAATACTAATAGCCTTAGATTGACAAAAAAAAAACTTTGCACGTGATCACGCTTTTTTGTACATTTCTTTGCCGTCACTGCAATACCGCGAAAAGAAAATGCGGCCTAAGTTCACGTTTTTTTCCAAAACGTCAACACAAGACAACGACTTTGTTTTTCTTTTCCTGAACTTCCATACAGTCTATTCAAATTAAACCCCAGAAAAACTGGCCAGCATATCAAAAAATGAAAGAGTTCGGTTGGAATAAGTGCAAGAAAGTTTGAAGCAATTCAAATTCAATTTTTATAAAGCGACGTTTTTGTAACCACCGCCTTTGTCCCCGGCTCGCTATTGCTAAGTTAGGACGTCTGATCCGATATATTAGTCAAGAGTAAAGGGAAGTAACAACATGACTGAAGCGCCAAAAAAGTCTAGTACATAAAAGGATCATGCATTATCATAACCACACCAAACACTTACAGGCGTGCGCTCTTTGTTGGTTGTCATTGCCTCTTCTATTCTGTGAACAGTGATTTTAGCCTTCTGCTTATTTTCATCTTCCCTCATAAATAGTGTCTGCTGACTTTCTTTTATTTTGTTGCTTGATATAGATGTATCTTTCAATGTCTCTTCTCCTTCTTTGGTATCCGTTTTAACTCCTTGTTTATCTAGAATGTCTTTATCTCTACCATGTGTTGTTTTCATGACGGTTTGGGAATATTCAGCTGAAGATTGTAGGGTCTATGGATTAAAAAATGTAAGTTATTAAATGTGTGTGGCTAAACTGACACAGTTAATGCTATATTATTAAGCTTGCTTCGAACATCTGAGTTAAACTAAGGCCGAACAAAAACATCCTGGAAAGGAAGACCTGCTTTTTATACCAGTCACAAGTAGAGGCACATGTTTCTGTGAATTCCTTTTACAATGCTAAACTAAATGTCAAAGGGATCGAAATTGGTTAACGAAGTTAGCAAAGGAATTTAGTTGGCCTGTTCTACGTCTAACTTAATTCTTTAGGCCTCAGTTTGTTACTCTGAATAATTTAATGTATTATTAGTTTTATTTCTTCTTAAGGGCGTTAATAGAGCGCGGATCTGGTATAGGTAGAAGCTAATAAGAAAGTCAGATATTTCCTCGACATTATAAGTGGAACTAACTTGTCCTCCCGAATTTGTGATGATTCTTCTGGTCTCAGTCAACGTGTATCCGCCACGTTCTTCTCCTGTAGGCGATTTTAACTTAAGAAAGTCCTCTTTAGGGTCCTAAAGGTAAAATTAAAGTACGCTTTTAGAGACAGAAGAAATATCGCAGGCGCCTGATTGTAGGATGCGTACATGGTTAACTTACTTCTCAACGTGCAACTCTATTGTTTTCGAACTTGTTAGTAACGAAACTTCTTGATAACGAAACGCATACTTTTTTGAAAACGGTGTAGTGTGGACAGGGCCTTACATTAACAAAAAAAGAAGTTTGCACGTGCAATTTCGGTGAAACCTACTCCTATGCCTCAGCGACCGTGAGAAGATTTAGCTATGGATATATTGGGTCCACTTCCGTCAGGGGAGATATTGTCAGGCCTGGTGCATTATCACAGCAGGTGGATAGAGGTTGACGTTGTCAGGGCAACCACGAGCAAGATAATTAATCAGCGTCTAATTGCTCCGTTTGCGAGATATGGAATACCCAAGAGATTGCACATTGTCAATAGCCCAAATTTAGTGGCCAACGAGATTGAGGATTATCTCAAAGAAATGGGAGTTGAGCAACGACATACAACCTCTCTGTGGCCAAGGGCCAATGGTGAGGTGGAAAGGCAGAATAGGGCACCATTGAAAGCTATCAGAGCAGCCCACGAGGAGGGGAAAATTTGGAGAGAAGAATTAAACAAGTCTCTGTCAGCATACAGGTCCACACCCTACTCGACAACGGGGAAATGTCCGGCAGAGTTGCTGTTTAGAAGAGTGCTAAACAGTAAAATGCCTGAGCTGATGGGTTTAGATAATGAGGAAACAGACATAACTGACCAAGGAACCAGAGATCGTGACACTCAAAAGAAGCAAGCAAACAAGGAATATGTTGACAAAAAGTTCAAGGCAAGAGAGCGAGACGTGCGAGCGGGAGACTGGGTTCCGTTGGAGCAGAAGAGACAAAACAGGTTATCGTCATCGTATGAGAAGGAGCCATGTGAGGTGATGACTCGGTACGGGGATTAAGTTGGGTTAAGGTCGTCGAACGGAGGGGAGTACAGGAGAAATATGCACCATATTAAACCTTCCAACATTCCAGACCATGAAAGGTCGGCGTTACAGTCAGAGCTCGCATCTGCGTCTGCAAAAGCTTCGTCTGCGTCAGCTACACAAGCTATGGCACCAAAGCCGGGGACACCTATTACAACAACAGCACCAGCAGAGATTCCAAGGATGTCTTTACCACCAGCAGCAGTGGAAATACCCCCTAAGGTCCCAGTCTCGGGTGCTGAGCAGCCCCCCCCCCCCCCCCCCCCTCTAAGGAGATCTGGAAAGGTTACAGCACGACTAAAAACTTTGAGCGATTCTGTTTTGTATGAAGTCTAGTTTTTTCGAAAGATTCAGTCTTTACATTGAACTCAGCTATATTTATATTACCATTTGGCAAGGACTTGGTTGATTCCATTTCTGTATTCTAAGATTGTTTAAGTTGAAAGTAAGTATATTGTTTGCGTAATTTTCATTGATGTAAGTGTAAGTACGAATGAATAGAGAATGTAGTGTACAGAGGTTGTAGTGCATAGCGTACAGCGGTTGTACGCGCAGGACATACAGGAACTTAACAGTGTGAGCGGGCGTAGACTGACTGAGTTGACTTGTTGTCGAGCAGAGCAGATGAACGAATAAAGCGTTCGGTTTTATTTGCCTTTGTGGCTGTTAATTCTCTACATCACGCTTTTTTGTACATTGCAAAAAAAAAAAAAAAACGACGTGACTAAGCGTCTAATTTCGAAGTTTCTTGTGAAAGACGTCAACCAGACAATTACTTTCTTTCAAATAAAGTAGTTGTCTTGTTAACGTCATTTACAAAGCAAACACGTTTATGAACAAGAGGGAGCTTAAAAGCAACGACGATGACGACAGTAACGGCAACATGAACGGCAAAAAAGCAATACTAATAGGCTTAGATTGGCAAAAAAACGACTTTCCACGTGCATCACGCTTTTTTGTACATTTCTTCGCCATCACTGCAAGACTGCAACGTGAAAATGCGACCTAAGTTCACGTTTTGAGGAAAACGTGAACACACAAGAAACGACTTTCTTTTTCTTTTCCTGAACTTGGATAAAGTCTTTTAGAATTAAACCCTAGAACAAATTTGTCAATATTTGACGAAATGAAGGAGTTCGGTTGGAATAAGTGCGTTAAAGTTCGAATTCACTTTTAATCAAGTGGTGTTTTCGTAACTAATGCCGTCTTTGATGCTTAAGCTTAATATTGCGAAGTTAGGACTTCTATGCCAAGATACCAGTCAAAAGTAAATGAAAGTAACAACATGACTAAGGCACCAAAAAAGTCTAGTATAAAAAAGGATCACGTATTTTCATAACCACACAAAACACTTACCGGCGCGCGCTCTTCGTTGGTTGTCATTGCGTCTTCTACTGTGTGAACAGTGATTTTAGCCTTCTGCTTATTTTCACCTTCCCTCGGGAATAGTGTCTGCTGACTTCCTTTTATGTTGTTGCTTGGTGTAGGTGCATCTTTCAATGACTCTTCTCTGTATTTGAAATCCGTTTCAACTCCTCTTTTATCAAGAATGTCTTTATCTCTACCATCTGCTCTTTGCATGACGGTTTGAAGATTTTCAGCTGAAGATTGTAGCGTCTGTTGATTAAAAAAGGTAAGGTATTAAATGTGTGTGACTAAATTGACACAGTTTATGCTGTATTATTACGCTTCCTTTAAACATCTCAGGTTAAACAATAGTACCAAACCATTCTGGAAAGGAAGAACTGCTTTTTATTCCAGTCACAAGCAGAGGCACATGTTTCTGTGAATTATTTTCCCAATGTTGAATGAAATATGAAAGGGATCGAAGTTGGTTAACGAAGTTAACAAAGGAATTCAGTTGGCCTGTTCTACGTCTAACTTGATTCGCTAGGCCTTAGTATGTTACTCGAATCTGGTCTATATAGAAGCTGATAAGAAATTCCGAATATTTCCCCGTCGTTAGTAGTGTTACTAACTTGTGCTGCTAAATTTGTGATGATTCCTCTGGTCTGAGTCACCGTGTATCTCCCACTCTCTTCTCCTGAAGCCGAATTTAACTTAAGAAAGCCCTCTTTAGGGTCCTGGAAGAAAAATTAGATTACGCCTTCAGAGACAGACGAAATATGGCAGGCGTGTGATTGTAGGATGCGCACATTGTTCAAGTTAGTTCTCAAAGTGCAACTCTAGTCGTTTTCGAACTTCTTAATATGGACAGTCGAAAGCGCATAGAAAGTGCAATAAAGTTTGAAGTAATTCAAATTCAATTTTTATAAAGCGACGTTTTTGTAACCACCGCCGTCTTTGTCCCTTAAGCTCGCTATTGCTAAGTTAAAACGTCTGATCCAATATATTAGTCAAGAGTATAGGGAAGTAAAAACATGACTAAAGCGCCAAAAAAGTCTAGTACATAAAAGAATCATGCATTATCATAACCACACCAAACACTTACAGGCGTGCGCTCTTCGTTGGTTGTTATTGCCTCTTCTATTGTGTAAACAGTGATTTTAGCCTTCTCCTTATTTTCATCTTCCCTCGGAAATAGTGTCAGCTGACTTTCATTTATGCTGTTCCTTGATATAGGTGTATCTTTCAATGTCTCTTCTCCGTCTTTGGCATCCGTGTCAACTCCTTGTTTATCTAGAATGTCTTTACCTCTACCATCTGTTGTTTTCCTGACGGTTTGGGAATTTTCGGCTGAAGATTGCGGGATCTATTAATTAGAAATTGTAAGTTATAAAATGTATGTGGCTAAACTGACACGGTTAATGTTATATTATTAAACCTTCTAAAATTTCATGCAAGAATAAAGGTGTGATCAAAAGTTATAACACATGAAATTAAAGGAACAAAACTTTTGGGACACCCTGTATATAAAAGGATCACTTATTTTCATAACCACACCAAACACTTACGGGCGTGCGCTCTTTGTTAGTTGTCCATTCCTCTTCTGTTGTGTGAACAGTGATTTTAGCCTCCTGCTTATTTTCATTCTCCCTGGGAAATAGTGTCTGCTGACTTCCTTTTATGTTGTTGCTTGGTGTAGGTGCATCTTTCATTGACTCTTCCCTGTATTTGAAATCCGTTTCAACCCCTCTTTTATCAAGAATGTCTTTATCTCTACCATCTGCTCTTTGCATGACGGTTTGAAGATTTTCAGCTGAAGATTGTAGCGTCTGTTGATTAAAAAATGTAAGTTATTAAATGGTGTGGCTAAATTGACACAGTTTATGCTGTATTATTACGCTTCCTTTACACATCTCAGGTTAAACAATAGTACCAAACCATTCTGGAAAGGAAGAACTGCTTTTTATTCCAGTCACAAGCAGAGGCACATGTTTCTGTGAATTATTTTCCCAATGCTGAATGAAATATGAAAGAGATCGAAGTTGGTTAACGAAGTTAACAAAGGAATTCAGTTGGCCTGTTCTTCGTCTAACTTGATTCGTTAAGCCTTAGTATGTTACTCGAATCTGGTCTATATAGAAGCTGATAAGAAATTCAGATATCTCCCCGTCGTTAGTAGTGGAAGTAACTTGTGCTCCTAAATTTGTGATGATTCCTCTGGTCTGAGTCACCGTGTATCTCCCACTCTCTTCTCCTGAAGCCGAATTTAACTTACGAAAGCCCTCTTTAAGGGAGCATTCATTTTTTAGAAGGGGGGGTGGGCCGGAGGAATTTAGGGGAGGGTCATTAACTTTTTGCCTGCCTAAAATGGGAGGGTCAGCCTAAATTTGACACAACAAAGAGGGGGGGTCGCTTAATTTTTTTTAAATATTATACAAGTTTATACAAACTGATCTTTGAACCCTTAACGTTACAAAGCTAATTTGAGACTCAAATGAACTTTGTGCCACTGAAATGTATAAAAGTCCCAGTCGCACCAACTGAATTGATTATTAGATGACAACAACAACAACAATTTTCAATATCTGAAAGAAACTGTTAAAGAGAAGTTTGGTTAACACAGACTGGTTGTTAAAATAATGTCACAGTTCCATGTCTGTCACTGATCAGAGTGAGAGTTACTTAGGCTCTCACTATCAGATAAGGCCAAGGATGGTGGTAAGGAATCAGAAATGTAGGCCTTAGCAGCTTCTGAGAATCGGTTGTCTGACTTGAGTGTCTCATGCAAAACCTTTGCCTCCCTTCTCGATAAACTTACTAATGCTGCAATGAAAATGTCTTCCACCCCAATAGTTATATCAACGTTGTCATGGTTGACCCTTGGTAAAACCTTTTGCAGAACTCTTGTTCTTGCATTCTCCATCCTGGCTAACTTTCGTTTGATACCTTTCCTTTTGTTTTGCTTCCTCTTTCGAGCTTTGGAGGTAGATGGCTTGAAGACCAAGCCCTTGAATGTGCTCTGTAACTCCTTTAGCTTTTCATCAACCTGAGCCATAAATGCTGAAGCGTTTTGACCTAGCTCATTAAGCTTGTTCACTGTAGCAGAATTAAAGTCATGGTGAATAGATTTCCCAGGAGAAAGGCACCTACCACTCTTATCAAAAAGGCCTTGATCCATGGCTACCACTTCCTTTTTGAGCTTGTTTAGTTCAGTTTTCAAGCTAGTGAGCTGATCCAAATGTTTAGACAAAACAGCTACATCACTGGCTCTTGGAATATATGAAGTGGTAAAATACTTTCTACATGCAGCTGGATTGTCTCCTATTTTGAAATCCAGTTTCTGTTGCAGTGTCCCCACCTTTATGTTGGTTTCGTATTGTCGGCTTCTCCCTGTCATGAACTGGGTTCTGATTTAGCTATCTGAATTGCAATGAGGCCAGACTGCCTTATAAAACTTGGGTAGAAGTTCCATACATGCTTATTGATCTTTCGCCTTTTTGCACCAAACGGTTTTCTTGGTGCAATTGTTTCAGAAAAGCCTGGTGAAGAATCTTTTTACAATAAGGAATATCTTTCTAAGTATAACAACACTTCAAAGTCAAAGCGACATGTAATACCTGGACATGCCTATTTTAATAGAGTTGAATCCTTTTTTGAGTCACATTACGAAAGGGGAGAGCTCTATTTTGAATTTCTAAAAGGAGATTGTTCAAGAAAGGGAGAACTGTGTGAGACATGTAAGGAAAATGGGTGGATAGGTCCCGACTCACTGAAGCGCACACCACGTCCTTACCCAGATGTCACACAACTCCCCTCCCATCACTACCTCTCAGTAGGTAATATCCCTGTTCATGACAGAGCACCAGATGATTTCCAACCCCGTGCGCAGTTACGCAAGCTTTTCGTCGAAGGGAACATTAAATGTGGCGATAATGACAAAATTGAAGCATTTTCTACAAAATACATTGTCAGCCCTGATCTGGTGAAAGGATATCTTGAGCACCTTACGAATATTGAAGTGAGAAAAAATATGCGCCAAGACAAAAGCGTCAGGCAAAGAAAGATGAAGAAACAAAAGGTTACGGTGACTATAACTGGGAGGAACTCTACAAATCGGGAAACCTAAAAAAGCTGAAGGTTGCTGAGCTCAATAAATATATTTTTCCCCACAACTTATCAAGGAGAAAAATGTACAAATCAGAAAAACTTAACCTTCTGTCAGCTCACATCAGCAAAGGTTTATGTGAAAGGATCTTGACATTGAGTGCTGCTGAAACTGCACTAGCAACGGAAGACTCGGACACCCAGTCAGAAGATGATGATGTCAGTGTCAGCGAGGACTCAGAAAGTGAAGATGAACTACTACTGGAATTTGGGGATGCAAGCAACTCAGACGAAAATGATTCAAAGGACAGCGAAAGTGAAGAGGAAGATGAGTTGCCTGAAGGGGCCAGGGTAAACCGTTATGGCAGAAAAGTAGGCAATTGGCAGTTGCGTTATTCTAGCTAACAGGTGCGTCTGTGTGAAGGACCACGGGATCGTTGCACAATCCAGCAACAAACCATGTTTGTCAGGAGGAAGGGGTGGGTCACTATAAATTTTACTGCTTCCCGGGGAGGGTCACATTTTTTAACAAAAAATATAAAGGGAGGGCTGGGAGATTTTACATTCCTGGTCATAGGGATTCCTCCGGCCCACCCCCCCCCCCCCCCCCTTCTAAAAAATGAATGCTCCCTAAGGTCCTGGAAGAAAAAAATTAGATTGCACCTTCAGAGACCGACGAAATATGGCAGGCGTGTGATTGTAGGATGCGCACATTGTTCAAGTTAGTTCTCAAAGTGCAACTCTGTCGTTTTCGAACTTCTTAATATAGACAGTCGAAAGCGCATCAAAACAGTATTGTGGACGCAAATCAATCGACGCATTGTCGATGACAACAAAAAGGCATACTTTTGAAAACGCAGTAGGTGGACAGGGCCTTAGATTAGCAAAACAACAACTTAGCACGTACATCACGCTTTTTTGTACATTGCGACAACATTGACGTGACTAAGAGCCTAGTTTCCGGGGTTATGTAAAGAACGTGAACAAGAAAGTATTTGTGTTGTTAACTTCCTTTACAAAACAAACTCTTTTGTAAACAATTGGGAGCTTAAGCAACGACGACGACGACGACGACGAAGACGACGACGACAGTAACGGCAACGAGAGCAGGAAAAAAGCAATACTAATAGCATTAGATTGACAAAAAAAACCTTTGAACTTGATCACGCTTTTTTGTTCATTTCTTTGCCGTCATTGCAATACCGCGAAATGGAAATGAGGCCTAAGTTCACGTTTTTTGCCAAAACGTCAACACAAGACAACGTCCTTGTTTTTCTTTTACTGAAATTCGATAAAGTCTTTTCGAATTAAACCCCAGAGCAATTTACCAACACATAAAAAAAATAAAAGAGTTCAGTTGGAATAAGTGCAATAAAGTTTGAAGCAATTCAAATTCAATTTTTATAAAGCGACGTTTTCGTAACCACCGCCGTCTTTGTCCCTTAAGCTCGCTATTGCTAAGTTAAAACGTCTGATCCAATATATTAGTCAAGAGTATAGGGAAGTAAAAACATGACTAAAGCGCCAAAAAAGTCTAGTACATAAAAGAATCATGCATTATCATAACCACACCAAACACTTACGGGCGTGCGCTCTTTGTTGGTTGTTATTGCCTCTTCTATGGTGTAAACAGTGATTTTAGCCTTCTCCTTATTTTCATCTTCCCTCGGAAATAGTGTCAGCTGACTTTCATTTATGCTGTTCCTTGATATAGGTGTATCTTTCAATGTCTCTTCTCCGTCTTTGGCATCCGTTTCAACTCCTTGTTTATCTAGAATGTCTTTACCTCTACCATCTGTTGTTTTCCTGACGGTTTGGGAATTTTCAGCTGAAGATTGCAGGATCTATTAATTAGAAAATACAAGTTATAAAATGTGTGTGGCTGAATTGAGACGGTTAATGTTACATTATTAAACCTTCTAAAATTTCATGCAAGAATAAAGGTTTGATCAAAAGTTATAACACATGAAATTAAAGGAACAAAACTTTTGGGACACCCTGTATATAAAAGGATCACGTATTTTCATAAGCACACCAAACACTTACAGGCGTGCGCTCTTTGTTAGTTGTCATTGCCTCTTCTGTTGTGTGAACAGTGATTTTAGCCTTCTGCTTATTTTCATTATCCCTCAGAAATAGTGTCTCCTGACTTCCTTTTATGTTGTTGCTTGGTGTAGGTGCATCTTTCAATGACTCTTCTCTGTATTTGAAATCCGTTTCAACTCCTCTTTTTTCTAGAATGTCTTTATCTCTACCATCTGCTCTTTGCATGACGGTTTGAAGATTTTCAGCTGAAGATTGTAGGGTCTGTTGATTAAAAAAATGTAAGTTATTAAATGTGTGTGGCTAAATTGACACAGTTTATGCTGTATTATTACGCTTCTTTTAAACATCTCAGGTTAAACAATAGTACCAAACCATTCTGGAAAGGAAGAACTGCTTTTTATTCCAGTCACAAGCAGAGGCACATGTTTCTGTGAATTATTTTACCAATGCTGAATGAAATATCAAAGTAAACGAACTGGGTTAACGAAGTTAACAAAGGAATTCAGTTGCCCTGTTCTACGTCTAACTTGACTCTTTAGGCCTCAGTTTTTTACTCTGAATAATTTAATGTATTATTAGTTTTATTTCTTCCTAAGGGCGTTAATAGAGCGCGAATCTGGTATAGGTAGAAGCTAATAAGAAAGTCAGTTGTTTCCTCGACATTATTAGTGCAACTAACTTGTCCTCCCGGATTTGCGATGATTCTTGTGCTCTTAGTCAACGTGTATCCGCCACTTTCTTCTCCTGAAGGCGATTTTAACTTAAGAAAGTCCTCTTTAGGGTCCTAAAGGTAAAATTTGAATACGCTTTTAGAGACAGAGGAAATATCGCAGGCGCCTGATTGTAGGATGCGCACATGGTTAACTTACTTCTCAACGTGCAACTCTATTGTTTTGGAACTTCTTAATAACGAAACTTCTTGACAACGAAACCGATACCTTTTCAAAAACGGTGCAGTGTGGACAGGGCCTTAGATTTTTTTAAACAAGAAGTTTGCACGTGTAATTTCGGTGAAACCTTTTCCTATACCTTAGCGACCATGAGAAGATTTAGCTATGGATATATTAAGTCCACTTCCGTCAGGGGAGAATCTGTCTGGCCTGGTCAATTATCACAGCAGGTGGATAGAGGTTGAGGTTGTCAGGGCAACCACGAGAAAGATAAATATTCAGCGTCTAATTGTTCCGTTTGCGAGATATGGAATACCCAAGAGATTGCACATTGTTAATAGCCCAAATTTAGTGGCCAACGAGATTGAGGATTATCTCAAAGAAATGGGAGTTGAGCTCCGACATACAACCTCTCTGTGGCCAAGGGCCAATGGTGAGGTGGAAAGGCAGAATAGGGCACCATTGAAAGCTATCAGAGCAGCCCACGAGGAGGGGAAAATTTGGAGGGAAGAATTAAACAAGTTTCTGTTAGCATACATGTCCACACCCTACTCGACAACGGGGAAATGTCCGGCAGAGTTGCTGTTTAGAAGAGTGCTAAACAGTAAAATGCCTGAGCTGATGGGTTTACATAATGAGGAAGCAGACATAACTGACCAAGGAACCAGAGATCGTGACACTCAAAAGAAGCAAGCAAACAAGGACTATGTTAAAAAAAGGTCAAGACAAGAGAGCGAGACGTGCGAGCGGGAGACTGGATTCCGTTGGAGCAGAAGAGACAAAACAGGTTATCGTCATCGTTAAGAAGGAGCAATATGAGGTGATGACTCGGTACGGGGAATAAGTTGTGTTGAGGTCGTCGAATGGAGGGGAGTACAGGAGAAATATGCACCATATTAAACCTTCCAACATTCCAGACCATGAAAGGTCGGCGTTACAGTCAGAGCTCGCATCTGCGTCTGTAAAAGCTTCGTCTGCGTCAGCTACACAATCTATGGCACCAAAGCCGGGGACACCTATTACAACAACAGCACCAGCAGAGATTCCAAGGATGTCTTTACCACCAGCAGCAGTGGAAATACCCCCTAAGGTCCCAGTCTCGGGTGCTGAGCAGCCACCCCCTCTAAGGAGATCTGGAAAGGTTACGGCACGACTAAAAACTTTGAGCGATTATGTTTTGTATGAAGTCTAGTTTTTTCGAAAGATTCAGTCTTTCCATTGAACTCAGCTGTATTTATATTACCATTTGGCAAGGACTTGGTTAATTCCATTTCTGTATTCTAAGATTGTTTAAGTTTAGACTGTTCACAGTCCCCTATTTTTTCGTGAGATCGTTTACATATACCGCGTCTTACAGCCACGGCTATCTTGATTTTCAAATGTACGGAGGGGGCGGGCGCCGGGGATTATAGCTTTAGGTGAAGTGGTGGGGGAGGAGGGGGCGAGAAAAATAGAGGGACTGTAATAACATCACTGCAGCTCGCGTTCACGGAGCACGTTGTACCAGCAACGCAGGGGTTTGATTGGTCATTAGACAATAGATGTTAATTTGCGTTGACAACAGCTTTAGTTTCAGTTGCCCCCACACTGACAAGTCGTTGACAAGTCGACGTTTCCATAAAACGTACGCTTTCATACCATAAGGGAAATCTTGCGCAAACACACGAAGGATTTTTGATATTTTGATTAGGAAAATGCTTCCTTGTGCAAGTTTGCCGATTTCATTTCGAGGAATGGCCCAGAAATATTATAAAACCACTGTTTGGAAAGGAGATATTTGGAAACATGCGAAATAGATGCTAAATGTGTCTGGCATGTTTTTCATCACCAGCGGAGTTTCTTAATTAATGAATGGTAAAAGGCGTGAAATTCCTGTCACGCCTCCTGAACGCGAGCTGAAGTGATGTTATTACAGTCCCTCTATTTTTCTCGCTTCCTCCCAAACCCCGCCCCCTAAGTAGTTTTGACACTCATGCAAGATGGCAGCCCGTAACGCACAGCGCTCGATCTCGACGATCTTACGGAAAAATAGAGGACTGTGAACAGTCTAGTTTAAGTTGAAAGTAAGTATATTGTTTGCGTAATTTTCATTGACGTAAGTGTAAGTACGAATGAAGAGAGAATGTAGTGTACAGAGGTTGTAGTGCATAGCGTACAGCGGTTGTACGCGCAGGACATACGGGAACTGAACAGTGTGAGCGGGCGTAGACTGACTGAGTTGACTTGGTTTCGAGCAGAGCAGATGAACGAATAAAGCGTTCGGTTTTATTTGCCTTTGTGGCTGTTAATTCTCTACATCACGCTTTTTTGTACACTGCAACAACAACGACGTGACTAAGCGTCTAATTTCAAGGTTTTTGTGAAAGACGTCAACCAGACAATTACTTTCAGTTCAATTCAGGAAGCCGAACGGTTTTGAACTGCGCTAGACGTTATTTTTATCAGTATGCAAATCACCTACCCAATCACTTACTTTCCATCGAATTGAAATATCCTGACTTTTTTTAACCACTTTTCGATTTGATTCGTTTCATTTTATATTATTTTGTGCAAGCTGAGCTCTTTCATGCGAATTTACGCTTTCAAAAGGAAAAAACTTCGAGGAAACGTTGTGTTTACAACCACGGCAATTTGTATCTATTTCGCTACACTTACGCTTATATGCAAATTACTGTTCATCCGCCGGATTTCGCTGGAAACAAAAATATCGATTTTGAATTCCCAAATGCTTGCCTTTTGGGGCACCCCTTTTATTTTGGCTATCAAGATTTTAAAAGCTAAGCTTCAGACTTTTCATTCCAACGTTTTAATGCGGGAAAGCTAGGAGAAATGCTCCAACTGATTTAAGTCACGCAACACGCTTTAAGACCGGATAACTTGATCTTTCTGTTATCTTTTGTTCTTCTATTGTCTCCAAAACAATAACGATGTTTTACCAATTTCCACCTACAAATAATGGGACACATTTGATTGACAGAAAAATTTGCATTTACTAGCGACGCGTATCTACAGGCGCGATTCCGTAATGACCCTAGTTTCCGGGGTTTTGTAAAGAACGTAAACAAGAAAGTATTTGTGTTGTTAACCTCATTTACAAAACAAACTCTTTTGTAAACAATTGGGAGCTTGAGCAACGACGACGACGACGACGACGACAATAACGGCAACGAGAACAGGAAAAAAGCAATACTAATAGCATTAGATTGACAAAAAAACCCTTTGAACTTGATCACGCCTTTTTGTACATTTCTTTGCCGTCATTGCAATACCGCGAAAAAGAAATGAGGCCTAAGTTCACGTTTTTTGCCAAAACGTCAACACAAGACAACGACTTTGTTTTTCTTTTCATGAACTTCGATACAGTCTTTTCGAATTAAACCCCAGAGAAATTTGCCAACATATGAAAAAATGAAAGAGTTCAGTTGGAATAAGTGCAATAAAGTTTGAAGCAATTCAAATTCAATTTGTATAAAGCGACGTTTTCGTAACCACCGCCGTCTTTGTCCCTTAAGCTCGCTATTGCTAAGTTAGGACGTCTGATCCAATATATTAGTCAAGAGTATAGGGAAGTAAAAACATGACTAAAGCGCCAAAAAAGTCTAGTACATAAAAGAATCATGCATTATTATAACCACACTAAACACTTACGGGCATGCGCTCTTCGTTGGTTGTTATTGCCTCTTCTATTGTGTAAACAGTGATTTTAGCCTTCTCCTTATTTTCATCTTCCCTCGGAAATAGTGTCAGCTGACTTTCATTTATGCTGTTCCTTGATATAGGTGTATCTTTCAATGTCTCTTCTCCGTCTTTGGCATCCGTTTCAACTCCTTGTTTATCTAGAATGTCTTTACCTCTACCATCTGTTGTTTTCATGACGGTTTGGGAATTTTCAGCTGAAGATTGCAGGATCTATTAATTAGAAAATACAAGTTATAAAATGTGTGTGGCTGATTTGAGACGGTTAATGTTACATTATTAAACCTTCTAAAATTTCATGCAAGAATAAAGGTTTGATCAAAAGTTATAACACATGAAACCCATTACCAATTAAAGGAACGAAACGTTTGGGACACCCTGTATATAAAAGGATCACGTATTTTCATAACCACACCAAACACTTACGGGCGTGCGCTCTTTGCTAGTTGTCATTGCCTCTTCTGTTGTGTGAACAGTGATTTTAGCCTCCTGCTTATTTTCCCCTTCCCTCGGAAATAGTGTCTGCTGACTTTCTTTTATGTTGTTGCTTGGTGTAGGTGCATCTTTCAATGACTCTTCTCTGTATTTGAAATCCGTTTCAACTCCTCTTTTATCTAGAATGTCTTTATCTCTACCATCTGCTCTTCGCATGACGGTTTGAAGATTTTCAGCTGAAGATTGTAGGGTCTGTTGATTAAAAAAATGTAAGTTATTAAATGTGTGTGGCTTAATTATCACAGTTTATGCTGTATTATTACGCTTTCATTAAACATCTCAGGTTAAACAATAAAACCAAACCATTCTGGAAAGGAAGAACTGCTTTTTATTCCAGTCAAAAGCAGAGGCACATGTTTCTGTGAATTGTTTTCCCAATGTTGAATGAAATATGAAAGGGATCGAACTTGGTTAACGAAGTTAACAAAGGAATTCAGTTGGCCTGTTCTACGTCTAACTTGATTCGTTAAGCCTTAGAATCTGGTCTGTATAGAAGCTGATAAGAAATTCAGAATATTTCCCCGTCGTCAGTAGTGGAACTAACTTGTGCTCCTAAATTTGTGATGATTCGTCTGGTCTGAGTGACCGTGTATCTGCCACTCTCTTCTCCTGAAGCCGAATTTAACTTAAGAAAGCCCTCTTTAGGGTCCTGGAAGAAAAATTAGATTACGCCTTCAGAGACAGACGAAATATGCCAGGCGTGCGATTGTAGGATGCGCACATTGTTCAAGTTAGTTCTTAAAGTGCAACTCTGTCGTTTTCGAACTTCTTAATAAGGACAGTCGAAAACGCATTAAAACAGTAGTGTGGAAGCAAATCAACCGACGCATTGCCGATGACAACAAAAAGGCATACTTTTGAAAACGCAGTACTGTGGACAGGGCCTTAGATTAGCAAAAACAACAACTTAGCACGTACATCACGCTTTTTTGTACATTGCGACAACATCGACGTGACTAAGAGCCTAGTTTCCGGGGTTTTGTAAAGAACGTGAACAAGAAACTATTTGTGTTGTTAACCTCCTTTACAAAACAAACTCTTTTGTAAACAATTTGGAGCTTGAGCAACGACGACGACGACGACAATAACGGCAACAAGAACAGGAAAAAAGCAATACTAATAGCCTTAGATTGACAAAAAAAAAAAAAAAATGAACGTGATCACGCTTTTTTGTACATTTCTTTGCCGTCATTGCAATACCGCGAAATGGAAATGAGGCCTAAGTTTACGTTTTTTGCCAAAACGTCAACACAAGACAACGACTTTGTTTTTCTTTTCCTGAACTTCGATACAGTCTTTTCGAATTAAACCCCAGAGAAATTTGCCAACATATGAAAAAATGAAAGAGTTCAGTTGGAATAAGTGCAATAAAGTTTGAAGCAATTCAAATTCAATTTGTATAAAGCGACGTTTTCGTAACCACCGCCGTCTTTGTCCCTTAAGCTCGCTATTGCTAAGTTAGGACGTCTGATCCAATATATTAGTCAAGAGTATAGGGAAGTAAAAACATGACTAAAGCGCCAAAAAAGTCTAGTACATAAAAGAATCATGCATTATCATAACCACACCAAACACTTACGGGCGTGCGCTCTTCGTTGGTTGTTATTGCCTCTTCTATTGTGTAAACAGTGATTTTAGCCTTCTCCTTATTTTCATCTTCCCTCGGAAATAGTGTCAGCTGACTTTCATTTATGCTGTTCCTTGATATAGGTGTATCTTTCAATGTCTCTTCTCCGTCTTTGGCATCCGTTTCAACTCCTTGTTTATCTAGAATGTCTTTACCTCTACCATCTGTTGTTTTCCTGACGGTTTGGGAATTTTCAGCTGAAGATTGCAGGATCTATTAATTAGAAAATACAAGTTATAAAATGTGTGTGGCTGAATTGAGACGGTTAATGTTACATTATTAAACCTTCTAAAATTTCATGCAAGAATAAAGGTTTGATCAAAAGTTATAACACATGAAACCCATTACCAATTAAAGGAACGAAACGTTTGGGACTCCCTGTATATAAAAGGATCACGTATTTTCATAACCACACCAAACACTTACGGGCGTGCGCTCTTTGCTAGTTGTCATTGCCTCTTCTGTTGTGTGAACAGTGATTTTAGCCTTCTGCTTATTTTCCCCTTCCCTCAGAAATAGTGTCTGCTGACTTTCTTTTATGTTGTTGCTTGGTGTAGGTGCATCTTTCAATGACTCTTCTCTGTATTTGAAATCCGTTTCAACTCCTCTTTTATCTAGAATGTCTTTATCTCTACCATCTGCTCTTTGCATGACGGTTTGAAGATTTTCAGCTGAAGATTGTAGGGTCTGTTGATTAAAAAAATGTAAGTTATTAAATGTGTGTGGCTAAATTGACACAGTTTATGCTGTATTATTACGCTTTCATTAAACATCTCAGGTTAAACAAAAGTACCAAACCATTCTGGAAAGGAAGAACTCCTTTTTATTCCAGTCAAAAGCAGAGGCACATGTTTCTGTGAATTGTTTTCCCAATGCTGAATGAAATATGAAAGGGATCGAACTTGGTTAACGAAGTTAACAAAGGAATTCAGTTGGCCTGTTCTACGTCTAACTTGATTCGTTAGGCCTTAGAATCTGGTCTGTATAGAAGCTGATAAGAAATTCAGAATATTTCCCCGTCGTCAGTAGTGGAACTAATTTGTGCTCCTAAATTTGTGATGATTCGTCTGGTCTGAGTCACCGTGTATCTGCCACTCTCTTCTCCTGAAGCCGAATTTAACTTAAGAAAGCCCTCTTTAGGGTCCTGGAAGAAAAATTAGATTACGCCTTCAGAGACAGACAAAATATGGCAGGCGTGTGATTGTAGGATGCGCACATTGTTCAAGTTAGTTCTTGAAGTGCAACTCTGTCATTTTCGAACTTCTTAATATGGACTGTCGACACTACGAACCTCAGCGCTCCGGAAGTTAAAAAATTCGTACCGTCTGGTTGCTATGAAGTGACGTAATCATCCAGTTGAGTATCCATCACCGTAACACTTTTGCGGTCAACTACCGCAGCGCTCGTAAAGTACTTTAATTAAAAACCGTGTTCAAAACCCTGTGGGAAGTCTGTTTATTTTTGAGTCGATTAATGCACTGCTGACTTTCACGAGGTCAACTTTTGCATAAATTATCAAACATTATGTTAGGCGGGAAATCTACCTATGGTTCGCGGGAGAAGCAACTTCTATAGCGGCGCAAGACAAATGTTTCGAGAGTCGAGGATGTGCTCACAAACTATTCACTATGCGACGAAAGGAGAAATCACTGGCATGATAGCTGCATGTAATAATAATTTTATCAATCCAGGTCGCGCCGTATTCGCTCGAGAACGCTGTGACAACCTCGTTTGGCGCGCTTCTCAATACTTCCAAAACATGTTGTAATCGGTAAGTAGACTTAAGCACTTAGTATCGCCAAGCCATTCGAATCAGTGTATACCCAATTCTTTGTCTGAAGATTCTTGCAAACACATATACCAAGTAAATCTGGATGGAAGAGGAAATTGTCTCCTGAAACGGCGCCAGATTATATTTTGAAGGATGGCGGCACAATTCAACGCGTCTTCCAGGTCAGCCCTAATTTATAGTTCGTAAGAGTATAAATTGCGATCTCCCTATTAAGCTTTCCTTGATAAAACTTCAGTAGAAACAAAACAACGCAGACATGGCATTCTCCTGCATGAGACACAATCGGCTGAAGGAAATATCTGTTTACAAGTCGGGTAAATTATCCATTCTTGCGCACCGCAAAATCAGCTAAAACCGTTTGCTGGAAACCTGGCATATTATTAAGCCTGAGCGCTTCTAAGAATAACACGTTTAGAACTTCGACGCGTAGAAAAAAAAGGTAGTTGTTCTATATCCTTTCTGGTTCATCCAGGTAGAAGTCCTGGCATATTCTTACGCCTGAGCGCTTCTTGGATATATAACACGTTTAGCATTTCAACCCGTAGCCGTAAAAAACAATTTAGGCAGTTGTTCTATATCCTTTCTGGTTCATCCAGGTAGAAGTCCTGGCATGTTATTATTATGCCTGAGCGCTTCTAGGATAGATAACACGTTTAGCATTTCAACCCGTAGCCGTAAAAAAAAATTTAGACAGCTGTTCTATATCCTTTCTGGTTCACCCAGGTAGAAGTCCTGGCATGTTATTATTATGCCTGAGCGCTTCTAGGATATATAACACGTTTAGCATTTCGATCCGTAGCCGAAAAAAAGAAATTAGGCTGTTGTTCTATATCCTTTCTGGTTCACCCAGGTAGAAGTCCTGGCATGATGTTATTATGCCTGAGCGCTTCTAGGATATATAACACGTTTAGCATTTCGACCCGTAGCCGAAAAAAAAAAATTAGGCTGTTGTTCTATATCCTTTCTGGTTCACCCAGGTAGAAGTCCTGGCATGATGTTATTATGCCTGAGCGCTTCTAGGATATATAACACGTTTAGCATTTCGACCCGTAGCCGAAAAAAAAAATTAGGCTGTTGTTCTTTATCCTTTCTGGTTCACCCAGGTAGAAGTCCTGGCATGATGTTATTATGCCTGAGCGCTTCTAGGATATATAACACGTTTAGCATTTCGACCCGTAGCCGAAAAAAAAAAATTAGGCTGTTGTTCTTTATCCTTTCTGGTTCACCCAGGTAGAAGTCCTGGCATGATGTTATTATGCCTGAGCGCTTCTGGGATATATAACACTTTTAGCGTTTCGACCCGTAGCCGAAAAAAAATTAGGCTGTTGTTCTATATCCTTTCTGGTTCACCCAGGTAGAAGTCCTGGCATGATGTTATTATGCCTGAGCGCTTCTAGGATATATAACACGTTGGCAATGAAATCGACCGCAGACTTTAAAATGTTCTTTTTAGAAGGCACTGAATTATTTTTTCCGGACATTTTGTTTGATATCGCATTTTTAATTAATTTTATTTGTCGCCCCAGGATGATGACATGATTGCGTGAAAATTGACGCCTCCATCATATTAGATGCGAAATACGATCAAAGATTAAGGGAATAGGGAATGTTGCAAGCTACTGGGTATCCAGCTGAGATAGCTGACTTTTACTCAGCTATCTCAGCTGGATACTGAGGGGTTTTTTTGGTTGCTAAGACCGTGCAGCTCGTTATGAACGCATCAAAAGAGTAGTGTGGACGCAAATCAATCGACGCATTGTCGATGACAACAAAAAGGCATACTTTTGAAAACACAGTAGTGTGGACAGGGCCTTAGATTAGCAAAACAACAACTTAGCACGTACATCACGCTTTTTTGTACATTGCGACAACATCGACGTGACTAAGAGCCTAGTTTCCAGCGTTTTGTAAAGAACGTGAGCAAGAGAGTATTTGTGTTGTTAACCTCCTTTACAAAACAAACTCTTTTGTAAACAATTGGGAGCTTGAGCAACGACGACGACGACGACGACAATAACGGCAACGAGAACAGGAAAAAAGCAATACTAATAGCATTAGATTGACAAAAAAAAATTGAACGAGATCACGCTTTTTTGTACATTTCTTTGCCGTCATTGCAATACCGCGAAATGGAAATGAGGCCTAAGTTCACGTTTTTTGCCAAAACGTCAACACAAGACAACGTCCTTGTTTTTCTTTTCCTGAACTTCGATACAGTCTTTTCGAATTAAACCCCAGAGCAATTTGCCAACATAAAAAAAAGTGAAAGAGTTCAGTTGGAATAAGTGCAATAAAGTTTGAAGCAATTCAAATTCAATTTTTATAAAGCGACGTTTTCGTAACCACCGCCGTCTTTGTCCCTTAAGATCGCTATTGCTAAGTTAGGACGTCTGATCCAATATATTAGTCAAGAGTATAGGGAAGTAAAAACATGACTAAAGCGCCAAAAAAGTCTAGTACATAAAAGAATCATGCATTATCATAACCACACCAAACACTTACGGGCGTGCGCTCTTTGTTGGTTGTTATTACCTCTTCTATGGTGTAAACAGTGATTTTAGCCTTCTCCTTATTTTCATCTTCCCTCGGAAATAGTGTCAGCTGACTTTCATTTATGCTGTTCCTTGATATAGGTGTATCTTTCAATGTCTCTTCTCCGTCTTTGGCATCCGTTTCAACTCCTTGTTTATCTAGAATTTCTTTACCTCTACCATCTGTTGTTTTCCTGACGGTTTGGGAATTTTCAGCTGAAGATTGCAGGATCTATTAATTAGAAAATACAAGTTATAAAATGTGTGTGGCTGAATTGAGACGGTTAATGTTACATTATTAAACCTTCTAAAATTTCATGCAAGAATAAAGGTTTGATCAAAAGTTATAACACATGAAATTAAAGGAACAAAACTTTTGGGACACCCTGTATATAAAAGGATCACGTATTTTCATAAGCACACCAAACACTTACAGGCGTGCGCTCTTTGTTAGTTGTCATTGCCTCTTCTGTTGTGTGAACAGTGATTTTAGCCTTCTGCTTATTTTCGTCTTCCCTTAGAAATAGTGTCTGCTGACTTCCTTTTATGTTGTTTCTTGGTGTAGGTGCATCTTTCAATGACTCTTCTCTGTATTTGAAATCCGTTTCAACTCCTCTTTTTTCTAGAATGTCTTTATCTCTACCATCTGCTCTTTGCATGACGGTTTGAAGATTTTCAGCTGGAGATTGTAGGGTCTGTTGATTAAAAAATGTAAGTTATTAAATGTGTGTGGCTATATTGACACAGTTTATGCTGTATTATTACGCTTCCTTTAAGCATCTCAGGTTAAACAATAGTACCAAACCATTCTGGAAAGGAAGAACTGCTTTCTATTCTAGTCACAAGCAGAGGCACATGTTTCTGTGAATTATTTTTCCAATGGTGAATGAAATATCAATAATTTCCGGGGTTTTGTAAAGGACGTGAACAAGAAAATATAGTCTTGTTAACCTCCTTCACAAAGCAAACTATTTTGTAAGCAATATGGAGCTTGGACAACGACGACGACGTTTTTTTCAACTGAACTTCGATACAGTCTTTTCGAATTAAACCCCAGAGAAATTTGCCAACATACGAAAAAATGAAAGAGTTCGGTTGGAATAAGTGCAATAAAGTTCGAAGCAATTTAAATTCAATTTTTATAAAGCGACGTTTTCGTAACCACCGCCTTTGTTGCTTAAGCTCGCTATTGCTTAGGACGTCTGATCCAATATATTAGTCAAGAGTAAAGGGAAGTAACATCATGACTAAAGCGCCAAAAAAGTCTAGTTCATAAAAGGATCATGCATTATCATAACCACACCAAACACTTACGGGCGTGCGCTCTTCGTTGGTTGTTAGTGCCTCTTCTATTGTGTGAAGAGTGATTTTAGCCTTCCGCTTATCTTGTTCTTCCCTCGGAAATAGTGTTTGCTGACTTTCTTTTACGCTGTTCCTTGATATAGGTGTATCTTTCAATGACTCTTCTCTGTCTTTGGCATCCGTTTCAACTCCTTGTTTATCTAGAATGTCTTTATCTCTACCATCTGTTGTTTTCATGACGGTTTGGGAATATTCAGCTGAAGATTGTGGGGTCTATTGATTAAAAAATGTAAGTTATTAAATGTGTGTGGCTAAATTGACACAGTTAATTCTATATTATTAAGCTTGCCTCAAACGTCTCAGTTAAACTAAGGCCGAAGCAAAACATTTTGGAAAGGAAGACCTGCTTTTTATCCCAGTCACAAGTAGAGGCACAGGTTTCTGTGAATTCTTTTCACAATGCTAAGTTAAATGTCAAAGGGATCGAACTTGGTTAACGAAGTTAGCAAAGGAATTTAGTTGGCCTCTTCTACGTCTGACTTGATTCTTTAGGCCTTAGTATGTTACTTTGAATAGATTAATGTATCATTAGTGTTATTTCTTCTTAAGGGCGTTAATTAAAGAGGGAATCTGGTATATATAGAAGCTGATAAGAAAATAAGATATTTCCTCGTTAGTAGTGGAACTAACTTGTGCTCCTGAATTTGTGATGATTCTTCTAGTCTGAGTCACCGTGTATCTGCCACTCTCTTCTCCTGAAGCCGAATTTAACTTAAGAAAGCCCTCTTTAGGGTCCTGAAACAATAATTAGAATACGCCTTCAGAGACAGACGAAATATGGCAGGCGTGTGATTGTAGGATGCGCATATGGTTCAAAAGTTACTTCTCAAAGTTCAACTCTGTCGTTTTCGAACTTCTTCATAGGGAGATTAGAAAACGCTTCAAAATGTTAGTGTGGACGCAAATCAATCGACGCGTTGTCGATGACAACGAAAACGCATACTTTTGAAAACGCATTATGTGGAGAGGGCCTTTAGATTAACAAAACAACAATTTAGCACGTACATCACGGTTTCTTGTACATTGACTAAGTGTCTAATTTCACGGGTTTTGTAAAGGACGTGAATTTCTTTTAAACAAAAAAGTCGTCTTGTTAACGTCCTTTTCAAACACGTTTATGAACAACAGGGAACTTAAGAAACGACTACGACGACATTAACGGCAACGAGAACGGCAAAAATCAATACTAATAGGCTTACATTGGCAAAACAACTTTGTACGCGCATTACGTTTTTTTGTACATTTCTTTGCCGTCACAGAAAGACTGCAACGTGAAAATGCGGCTTAAGTTCTCTTTTGTGGACAACGTCAACACAAGACAACGACTTTCTTTTCATTGTCCTTAAATTCGATACAGTGAGTCTTTTAGAATTTAACCCCAGAACAAATTTGCCAACATTTGACAAATTCAAAGTGTTCGGTTGGAATAAGTGCGATAATATTTGAAGGAAATGATGTTTTCGTAAACACCGCCGTCTTTGTTGCTTAAGCTCACTATTGCTAAGTTAGGAAGTCTAACCCAAGATATTAGTCAAAAGTAAAGGGAAGTAACAACATGACTAAAGCGCCAAAAATATCTAGTATATAAAAGGATCCCGCCTTATTAAAGGTTCGATTTCCGCCGTCTCCCGGGTCCGGTCTTTGATCCACACTAAACACTTACGGGCATGCGCTCTTTGTTAGTTGTCATTGCCTCTTCTATTGTGTAAACAGTGATTTTAGCCTTCTCCTTATTTTCATCTTCCCTCGGAAATAGTATCTGTTGACTTAATTCATTTATGTTGTTTCTTGATATAGGTGTGTCTTTCAATGTCTCTTCTCTGTCTTTGTCATCCGTTTCAACTCTTTGTTTATCTAGAATGTATTTATCTCTACCATCTGTTGTTTTCATGACGGTTTGGAAATTTTCAGCTGAAGATTGTAGGGTCCGTTGATTAGATGATTAAATGCAAGTTATTAAACGTGTGTGGCTAAAGTGACACAGTTTATGCTATATTATTACACTTCCTTCAAACATCTCAGTTAAAGCAAGGTAGCAAATCATTCTGCTTTTTATTCCAGCCACAAGCAAAGGCAATAATTGTTTCTGTACATTGTTTTCACAATGCTGAAATAAACATTAAAGGATCAAACTTAACAAAGCAATTTAGTTGGCCTGTTCAACTTCTGCCATGGTGTACAATACTCTGGATAATTAAATGTATATTCCAAAGAGCAGCCTCGCGCCTTCGCCGCGCATGTCGTGTGAAAACTGCCGTTCCCCGTTTTTTCCCCAGGCTCGCGGAGCAGAATTCTACCCGATTGGGAATAGATTCGGCTCGTCCTTGCGGTGAGTATTGATGCGACTTTCGAGGCGTGTGTGTTACCTTTTGGACAGCCGCTACTGTTTGTTCCTGGTTTCCTATGTTGCCTCTTAATTACTTGGTAGTCTGTCCAACTGGGTCACGCTTGGTGAGTGGTTTTGGGCTTTTATCCGTTTTCTCTCCTGAGTGGATATGGACGCCCCTCACTTTTGGTTCCACCTCCGTCAGGGCTTAACTTTTAGTAGGTTTTTTCCTTTTCTTATTTTTTCTCTTACTTAGTTTTTCTAGCTTGGTAGTTGTTTTTGCTGTGCTGTATATAGCTTTTAATTTGTGTCGCAAGTTTCTTGGCGTCTTTTGGGCACAAATTACTTAGTCCTCCGCTCTGGCAGTTAGCGTTTTCACGCCAATTGCATATTTTTTCTTGCAATTAGAGTCTTCCTACCACTAATTGCTTCTTTATTGTAGACTGGTGTCCTTTGGACTCTAATGTAGCTTTTTGTGTATTTTGTGGTTTCAATTGGTGTCTTCGACATTAATTGTTTATTTTCTTACAATTGGTTTCCTTCTACCACCGATAGTTATATTTTCATTTTTGCTGTGTGGATTAGCGTCTCTCGACTCTAATCATCCTTCTTTCTTTCCCTTTTTTGTTTGGCTTTTGGCTTTTCCGCTTTTGCCTTTTCGCTTCTTCGCTTTTGTTATCATGCGCCTACCAAAAACCATTAGTTTGCAGGTCGGCCGCAAGCTGGCTGACAAAACCAAGGACGAGATCATGACCGAAGTTCTTCGGGTTTTCGCCGACCTTGACGTCAAGACTGTCCAGGTTGCGTACGAGGTCGTCCGTGTTATCTTCGCCTCTCCACATTTTCCGCCCCTGGCCTCATCTTCGCAGTCTGCGGAGGCCAGTGTCTCTCGTGATTCTTCTGACTCTCAGCTTCTTAAGGATAACGAGCTCGATCTACTGCAGAGTCAGTCGATTCTGCAGGACTTAGTCCCTCTCAGTGGTGATTCTTCTGATACGGAGTCCAACCAAAGAGCCTCTAAAGCAGTAGGGAAGACAAGGGCTCACCTGCCAAAAGGAGTAATCTGCTCCAAGCCCTAATTTCAATATTTGTTTTACAAGCAGCCAAGAGTTAAACTCTCTTGTTGCCAATTCTGCTGAATTGGATGGAAATAATGAAAGTAATAGTAGTACTGAAAGGTCAAATAAAGTCAACGATATTAATCGTCAGCGTTGGTCGGCTACCCGCCTAGGAGAGGGAAACTCTGATGTAAAACCTACGACCCGTCGATTTCGCTGCCACCGTCGCAGCTTGCTAGGCCATGACGGATGAACTTCGGCTGTAAAGGGTGGGGCCAGTTTGCGCGCACTGTACTCCACCTAAAAACTCCGCAGCGCAGGCCAAAGGACTTGTCCAGGTCCATGTCTACGACCACAACCACCAAGTCCTTTAGCGATGGGAAAGGGGCGAAAACGGCAGGTGGAAGATGTCACTGGAAGCAGCAGTCTCAATCCTGAATACAGGTGGTTAAGCTCGTCTCCTCTATACCCACTTGGCCGCCGTCAACGGGCATCTTCTCAAGCGGCCGAATAGAAACAGAATCAAATCATAAGTCAAGTGGAAGGAAACAAAGGAAATCCTTACCGAAGGACTACAAGGGCTTGAAAGTCGCATGCTGGAACATTAGGACCATGCTCGACAAAGCCGACAACGGTCATACACAACGCCGCCCCGCTCTCGTTGCGCACGAATTATCACGAGTCGATGTCGACATCGCAGCTCTCGGTAAAGTTCGCCTCCGAGAAGAGGGCTGCCTGAAAGAACAGGGTGCCGGTTACACCATCTACTGATCTGGCAAACTGTCAACTGAGAAAGGTCTTTCAGGTGTAGGCTTTATAGAGAGGAACTCCATCGTCTCGAAACTTGAAACTTTGCCCTCACGTCACTCGGATCGCATCGTCTCCATGCGTCTTCCGCTGAACATCGAACAACACCTCACACTCTTCAGTGTTTACTCCCCTACGCCTCAGGCAGAACCTGCAGAAAAGGAACGATTCTACTCCGACCTTCGGAGGCTACTGCAAAGCACCCCCGCGGTCGACAATGTACCGATCCTTGGTGACTTGAATTGGTCGAGACACTGAAGCCTGGTGGTCGAGACACTAAAGCCTGGAAAGGAGTCCTTGGGAGACATGGCGTTAGAAACTGCAACAACAAGGGGCGCTTACTGCTAGAGTTCTGCTCGGAGCAACAACTCACCATTACAAACACAATCTTCCAGCAAAGACACAATTTGAAAACAACCTGGATGCATCGTCGGTCGTAACATTGGCATCTCCTCGACTTTGTTTTAGTGCGCCGATGTGACCTGAAAGATGTCTTGCACACCAGAGTTATGCCCAGCGCACGGTGCCATACAGATCAACGCCTTGTCCGCTGCAAACTCAACCTTCAGCTCAAATAAAACCAAGAAAGAGTGTTCCCAGAGGAAAAAAACTCATTGTCAGCGACCTCCGCTCAGCTGAAGTGAAAGCTAAATTTCAGGCAGGTCTCCACAGTTTGCTTCACAGTTTGAAGAGAACCGGAGAGATTCCCTCAAAGACAAACGACAGAGGAGGAAAGCTCAAGCTTTTTCCACCGCTGACAACCCAGACCTGACCTACATGTGCCGACACTGCATGAGGACCTGCCTGCCTCGCATCGGCCTCCTCAGCCACGAACGGGCCCGCAGTCGGAGTGGACAACAACCTTCCTGATCCCCGTTCACGAAGCCAAGCTGGCTCCGTATATATGGAGGGGCCCCCTCCCATTTTGGCGGTCTTTTTACCGTGTAGGGTAGCCTAGTTTTTTTGTTTTCCTTTTTTGTCGGACCGTTTTTTTTCCCTTTGTTTTCATGGCCTTGGGGCATCGCACCGCCCCTCATAAACCGTCAAGATGCAAAGAAACACGGGTTTTGCCCGGTCACTGACCGACGGCTCCCAATAAGGGTGAAACAGCTGTCTGTGGCTGCCACTGACCGCGCGATATGGCTATACTCATGCGTGAAGTACTGGCACGGCCGTGGGTTGTTGTATGTGTGCCCCTTGCTTTAAGTTTGCACTCGAATGCAAACGAATTAAGTTCAACCTGTCTCTCATCAATTACTGTATTTCATGACATTTCTAAACAAATTCAACAGCGCGCACGTATAGGTTAAATCTTCTCTCGTTGGCACTTAACGATAGCTGTAACTAGTATAAGTTTTAGTTCTTCTTAAGCTGGTAAATAGAGCGCAAATCCGGTATATATAGAAGCTAATACGAAAGTCAAATATTTCTCGTCATTAGTAGTGGAACTAACTTGTCCTCTTGAATTTGTGATGATCCTTCTGGTCTGAGTCACCGTGTATGTGCCACTCTCTTCTCCTGAAGGCGATTTTAACGGAAGAAAGTCTTCTTTATGGCACTGGAAGAAAAATTACAATACGCCTTCAAAGATAGAGGAAATATCGCAGGCGCGTGATTGTAGGATGCGCACATGGTTCAACTTACTTTTCAACGTGCAACTCTATTGTTTTCGAACTTCGTAAAATGGACAATCGCAAACGCTTCAAAACGGAAGTGTGGATGCAAATTAATCGACGCGTTGCCGATGACAACGAAAACGCACATTTTTGAAAACACATTAATGTGGACAGGTCTTTATTTTAGCAAAACAACAACTTTGCAAGTACATCACGGCTTTTTGTACATTGCAACAGCAACTACGTGATTAAGTGCCTAATTTCACGGGTTTTGTAAAGGACGTGAACAAGACAAAAAAGTAGTAAGCTGTTGTCTTGTCCCGTAAAGGACGAGAACAAGACAACTACTTTCTTTCAAAGAAAGTAGTTGTTTTTCTGTTTTGCTTTGTTAACGTCCTTTACTAAGCAGACACGTTTATAAACAATAGGGAGCTTAGGCAACGGCCACGACGACAGTAACGACGACGAGAACGGCAAAAAAGCAATAGGCTTAGATTGACAAAAAACAACTTTGCACGTGCATCACTCTTTTTTTGTACATTTCTTTGCCGTCACTGCTGAAAGACTGCGACGTGAAAATGAGGTCTAAGTTCAAGTTTTGCGGACAACGTGAACACAAGAAAACAACGTTCTTTTCTTTTTTTCCTGAAATTTGATACAGTCTTTTAGAATTAAACCCCAAAACAAATTTCTTAACATCTGACGAATTGAAAGAGTTCGGTTGGAATAAGTGCGACGAAGTTTGGAGCAAATCGAATTCACTTTTTATGAAGTGACGTTTTCGTAACCACCACCGTCTTTGTTGCTTAAGCTCACTATTGCTAAGTTAGGACGTCTAACCCAAAAAATCGGTCAAACGTAAAGGGAAGTAACGACATGACTAAAGCGCCAAAAAAGTCTAGTATATAAAAAGATCACGCATTATCATAACCACACCAAACACTTACGGGCGTGCGCTCTTCGTTGGTTGTTATTGCCTCTCCTATTGTGTAAACAGTGATTTTAGCCTTCTCCTTATTTTCATCTTCCCTCGGAAATAGTGTCTGCTGACTTGCTTTTATGTTTTTGCCTAATATAGGTGTAACTTGCAATGTCACTTCTCTGTATTTGGCATTCGTTTCATCTCCTTGTTTATCTAGAATGTCTTTATGTATACCATCTCTTGTTTTCCTGACGGTTTGGAAATTTTCAGCTGAAGATTGTAGGGTCTGTTGATTATAAAATGTAAGATATTAAATGTGTGTGGCTAAATTGAGAGAGTTTATGCTATATTATTACGCTGCCTTTAAACATCTCAGGTTCCAAAACACTCTGGAAAGGAAAACCTGCCTTTTATTCCAGTCAGAAACAGGGGCGCCTGTTTTTCTGTTAATTCTTTTCACAATTCTGAATTAAATGTCAAAGGGATCGAACATGGTTAACAAAGTTAACAAAGGAATTTAGTTGGCCTGTTCTACGTCTAACTTGATTCTTAGGCCTTAGTATGTTACTCTGAATAGATTAATTAATGTATTATTAGTGTTATTTCTTTTTAAGGGCGTTGATAAAGCGCGAATGTGGTATATATAGAAGCTGATAAGAAAATCAGATATTTCCTTATCGTTAGTGGTGAAACTAACCTGTCCTACTGAACTTGTGACGATTCTTCTGGTCTGAGTCACCGTGTATCTGCTACTCTCTTCTCCTGAGATCTGTGAAGACGATTTTAACTTAAGAAAGCCTTCTTCTGGGTCCTGGAAAAGAATTAGAAAACACCTTCAGAGACAGAGGAAATATCGCAGGCGCGTGATTCTAGGATGCGCACAAGGTTCAACTTACCTCTTAACGTGCAACCCTATTGTTTTCGAACTTTTTAATACGGAGAGTCGAAAACGCATCAACAGGTTAGTGTGGATGCAAATCAATCGACACGTTGTCAATGACAACGAAAACGCATACTTTTGAAAACGCAGTAGTGTGAACAGGGCCTAAGATTTGCAAAACAACAACTTTGCACATACATCCCGTTCTTTTTTTATACATTGCAACAACAACGACGTGACCAAGTGCCTAATTTCAAGAGTTTTGTAGAGGACGTGAACAAGACAAATACTTTCTTTGAAAGGAAGTAGTTGTCTTGTTAACCTCCTTTACAAAGCGATCACGTTTACAAAAAATAAGGAGCTGAAGCAACGACGACGACGACGGTAACGACAACGAGAACGACCAAAAGCAGCCCTTATAGGCTTAGATTGGCAAAAAACAACTTTGCACGTGTATCACACTTTTTTGTACATTTCGTTGCCATCACTGCAAGACTGCGACGTGAAAGTGGGGCCTAAGTTCACGTTTTGCGGAGAACGTGAACACAAGACAAGACAACAAATATGTCAGCATTTTACGAATTGAAAGAGTTCGGTTGAAATAAGTGCAATAGGAATTTAGTTGGCCAGTTCTCTACGTCTAACATTATTCTTTCGGCCTTAGTATGTTACTCTGAATAGTTTAATGTTTTATTAGTTTATTTCTTCTTGAGGGCGTTGATAGAAGGCGAATTTAGTATATATGAAAGCTGATAAGAAAGTCAGAAATTTCCTCGTCATTAGCAGTGGAACTAACCTGTCCTCCTGATGTGATGATTCTTCTGGTCTTGGTCACCGTGTATCTGCCACTCTCTTCTCCTGAGATCTGTGAAGGCGATTTTAACTTAAGAGAGTCCTCTTTAGGGTCCTGGAAGAAAAATTAGAATACGCCTTCAAAGACAGAGGAAGTTTTCATTGGTTATAATTATCATTCACGGAGTTGTTATCCTTTGAGATTTGCCATTCTACTTTTTGGGTTTTGCGTGAGATAAGATGATTGGCAGGAAAAGAAAGAAAAAAGTTTTTTTTCCTTTCGAATCAGAGTTCCGCCAGATACAAGCGGATCGAAGCGTGTAGAGTTCTTTTCTCTGGAATTGATATTAATCAAGTGAGCGAGCAAGACATTTTCTTTTAGAAAAGGGTTATGATCCACGATGCGTCTGTTGTTTTAAATCAAATAATAGTAACATAAAAGTTGTGCCAACAACAGTTTTCTTTTTGTCTCGAGAACTTTTTTCTCGAGAATACATCCCCAGTACTTTATCACAGAAGAAGAAGAAGGAGAAGAAGAAGAAGAAGAAGAAGAAGAAGAAGAAGAAGAAGAAGAAGAAGAAGAAGAAGAAGAAGAAGAAGAAGAAGAAGAAGAAGAAGAAGAGTAGAGTGCATATCACTATTTCCACTCGCAACTGCGACATTTGTTACTTGCATCAAGGTTTTTGACTCACTCAATGAGGACTGTAATGTCTGAAGTCGAAGAAGTAACTCCGTCCTCCTGTTTTCCGTGGGAAGATGGCTGGAAACTATGGACCATTGTTTTAAAATATATTTTCAATGCTACACTATCAGAGAACTGCGATTTCTTAATAAAAGAAAACATACCTTATTAGATGTTGTAGAATGAACCCTTTCTCCTGAGCTTGTGATGATTTTCCTTGTTTGGGTTACAGAATAGGCATAACTCCCTGCTCCTGTGTCCGTAGTGGACAATGTTAAGTTTGGAACCTTTTTTTCGGGATCCTGGAAGTTGAAATTTCTCATCGTTATCACAATCGTATTTTGAACAATCTGGTGGTCTATGTAGCTACGGTAACCTTATTACGAGCCAAGAAGAGCAGATTTTTCCCTTTTAATTTTATTTAATAAAAAAGCGTACTCTGACATTCAATAAGCTTGAAATCATGTTTATCCATTGTCTCAATAATGTTATCAATTATTTCACGAAATCCTACTCGCTCTTCTGATAGGCCGAACGTTTTTTCTAAGGGCTGATTTCCATTGTGGCGTAATTTTCCGTTCGAAGGCAAGTAAAATTTAAGAGCGTAAATGAAATAGAGGCAATGTATGAAAGGCCACACGTAAACGGGAAAGTTGAGTGAGGTTCAACTTTTACTTTTACGCGTGACCTTGCATACATCGTCTCTATTTTATTTACGCGCTTACATAAAATAAAAGCAAGTATGAAAGGCCAAGCGTAAAAGTAAAGTTGAGCGAGGTTCAATTTTTACGAGTACGCGAGACCTTCAATACATTGTCTCCATCTTATTTACGCACGTAAAATTAGCGTGCGTAAGCACGTAAAAATTACGCGGCAGTAGAAACCCACCCTAACGGATGATACCAGTATACCTCCCATTATTTCTTTAGTGCGCGCTCAACAACTCTCTGAAATCAGCATGCAGATAAACCCGTGAAAGATCGAACAAACACTGAAAAAGACTTCATATCGTTATAGAGACATCATTGTTAAAATTTCAATTTTTGACTTTTCTTTTTCTCTTCACTATCAATGTCTCTGAAGACATAAAAGACAGACCATTTTTCTTCCGAACAAATACAAAAAAGAGGTGAGGTTTTGGGGAAGACTAAAGAATTTGTTTAGATGACATAAACGGGGATTGTACATCTCTACAACAGTTCATACGTACGTTAATTGTTTTTCCCACGTTCTCCTTTTCCTTTTCATTTATTTTCTTGTCCATTGTTTCTCTCCTTGCATGAACGGTGGTCCTAATGCTTCCTCCTGTTTCTTTTTCCCATGAAAAAACGTCAGGATACTGGTCCGTTCTATTGTTAGTTATCACTGTATCTTTCACGCTACTTTCTGTGACCTTGGTATCTGTTTTACTTCCTCTTCCACTCAGTATGTCGGTACCTTTGTCAGTGTTCGTTACTTTTATGACTGTACTTGAATCTGCGGCTGAGGATTGCAGTGTCTGTAGATAAGAAGAGAAGACTTGTTAGCATTGTTGCAACTATGAGTTGAGGATAGCGGCTGCATTAGTTCAGATTGAGTCTTAGAAATGATAAAGCATAATCGCTTCTTGATTACACAAAACCCTAAATTCTCCAGGAAAAACACATTAGGCCGAAGATCTACAGTAAAAACCCGCGTGGAAAAACCTGTCAAAAAAGGTTCTTGTATTTTGGGGTAGCTATTGGCAATTTAGCCCCTTCAGGTTCTTAATTTCTAATATATACATTTAGCCGGGGATAAAAGCGATGCTCTCGTTAATATACTAATAATTTACTCAAAAAATATAATCGTGTAATACTAAACGGCGACGGCAACGAGAACGGCCAAAGAAACAATAAATCTAATTAGCAAAAAAACAACTTTGCACATGCAGCACACTTTTTTTACATTTCTTTTTCGTTGTTGTTGCCACGTGAAACTTCCTCATTACACGTTTTATGGAAAAATTGTTGTATGTGCTCACAAAAAAAATTGTTGCTTGTATTCCTTTTTGCTTTTTTTTTTTTTTCCAGTGCTGTTCTTTTTTCACCTTGTTGGTTGCTAGTATTTCTTATTTTCTCACCGCCGCTACAAAATGTAAATGTTGCCCCTCCTACGAAATTCGCCTACTTTGTTTTTTTATCGCTTGCTCTAGCTTAATGTCGCCGTTCTTCTTGTTGAGTTTCGCTAGCCTGTCGCGTAGTTTCTCTTTTTCTCTGTCTTTCTCTTTCTCTATATTCCAAATATGAGGATATGACAATTAATCTAAGCTTAATACTTTAGACAACACGGATATAGAAACAATTTCCGCTTTCCGTTTTGTCTTACTGACTCTTTAATTGTCCCTGCTTCACAAGAAGCGGTTGGTCATGCGATTTCCCGCCAAAAAAACCTCGATTTTCATTTGGGTTGCCATAACTGTTGGTTGAGTTTTTTTACATTGATGTACCTGGGGTGCAGACGGACGGGCGTACGGTCACTTGACAGCAAGTCACTACCAAAATTTCCCAGATCTTAAACAACCAAGTTTCCTAACCCATGGTGCTTCGCTGCGCGCTCTTCGCGCGCGCGAGAGGCTCAATGTGAAGTAGATGGATTTAAAACAAAAAAATTGGGTTTGGTTCTGATATATACAGTATTTTATTCACAACTGTATATTGTAAACATGCACAAGCTCCTTTTTGCAGGGTCCATGAGGAAATTTGCACTCTGTGCTTTATGTAACTTTTTTGTTGTTAGTTGTAGGAACGACAATCATATTAAGACGCGGAATCCACGAGGAAATTGAGTAATTTTAATTTTCAGTGGACAAAAACCTTGTACCAGAAAAATTTAAAGAATATTACATTCCTTTTTACATTTTTCAAGGGCTACAGATGTAATTAGTCATCTGTAGTAACACCAAAGAAAATTTATTATGAGTGCCTGAGAAAATGAATGCCAAATTTCGCAAAATTATATCTTAACACATTAAATTTTCAGAATTTTACCTGCCTTTTCACCATTCTTGTGAAATTTAACATTCATTTTCTAGGGATACCGTTAGAAATTTTCTTTGGTGTTACTACAAATGACTAATTACATTTTTAGCCCTTGAAAAATGTTAAAAACAGAGTGCAATATGCTTTAAATTATTCTGATACAAGGTTTTTGTCCATTCAAAATTAAAATTACTTGATTTCCTGGTGGATTCCGTCTTAATACTCTTATTTTTTGCTATTTTCTGATTATAAATTTTCAAATCTCATGTCAATCTCCTTGGAAACGTTTATCATAATTCAACTGTCACTCAGATAAATCCCGGCAAAAAAGTTTCTTATATTTTGGGGAATTAAAATGGCAAATATTTTTGGCAGCAGGTTCTTAAGCCACTAGATTCTTACACGCAGGTTTTTACTGTATTAGGGGTCTCAGAGTCGCTGATACATGTGGTAATGTCTTTGGACTTAAATATCTACGTATTGTCAGGTATAAGAAACGTTTTTACAAGACCTTATAGGTCCTACATAGGAAGAGGTGGTATGAAATTGGTTAAAAGAATGAAAAAGGGAACACGGGTCAGGAATTTTTAAGCGTTATGATGTCTTAAAATATTTTTGATATGCCTAATTAAGGATACATAATTGAAAGTAAAACCACTTTTGAATAAACTGGTCATGAAAGCGAAAGATAGATACCTTGTAGGCAGTTGTTGAAGAACTCCTGTCACTTCCATTTGTCACAATTCGCCTGGTTTGTGTAACAGTGTAACTATAACTTCCCTCTCCTAAAGTATCAAGGGGTCGTGCTAACTTGTGAATTTCCAATTCCAGTTCCTGGAAGAAAAGTAGGCCGCAAAAAAGTTTATCTCTGTTATAACTGACAAAAACGGAGTAATACTCAAATGCCGATGTCTTCCAAAAATATCTATTAACTACCAATAAATAAGAGTAACATTAACTGCGGCAGACGAGTAGCAAAGAGTTCAAGTTCACGTTTATTAAATGCATTGAATACATGCCATAATTGATCCTTGCCCGCAAAATAGCCTGTAGCTAATCGAGGCGGGAAGGAAAAGTAAAAAAAATTACAACAACTCTACTTGCTCTAAGCGCATGTCCACTCGCTCAGAGCCCACGTGCACTGAAGTAATTCTGTCAAGCAAAATTTTCCACTGCAGTGTACCTTGGGGTCTGAATCTTTGGATATAGGGCTGGATGCACCGCTCGAAGCTCTGGAGGAGCCTCCTGACTGTCTTGGAAATGGAGACACAACAAAAGGTCTTCTCTGAAAATATTAAAGAAATGAAGTGACCGTCTTTTAAAAAGTATCGGTAACGTGAAAGTGTACGCACGCGTTTGCAAGTGTATAGGCAAATGAAAAAAGTACAGGATGATGCTTTATTTGAAATGAATGGAAAGCACCGGATCCAACAGCATAACAATAAGCTTTTACTTCTACATTCGTAATTTGTTTGGCCATTTCTCTTTTTGTTAGTTTTGCTCGCAGCTAGAGAGTT
The DNA here is from genome assembly GCF_958299795.1 of Porites lutea. Taxonomy (NCBI): domain Eukaryota; kingdom Metazoa; phylum Cnidaria; class Anthozoa; order Scleractinia; family Poritidae; genus Porites; species Porites lutea. The sequence goes on along the minus strand of NC_133201.1, from coordinate 57,569,605 downwards.
GAAAGAAGTTGCACTGTATCTGAGTGTTTCCACTAGTAGAAAAAAATGGGCGTATATAAAGAATAAGAGAAAGAGAAAAGGAGAGAAAACAAGTTCTTGTAAAGAGAGCGATGACGCCCCAACCCGATGATAGATTTACCAGGGTGCTCTAGATTTGCTCTAGAGGGATATAAGTTGTACATCAGCTCGTGATCCCTTTTGGCACTTGATAAACTGCAGGATGTAATTCGAGTGATCCATTTTTTTTCTTTTTCTTCTTCTTCTTTTTTTTAACAAGTGTGTGGGTCACATGTCACAATCTTGCTAAAGAGAATCTTTACAACGCGCCAGCTAAAAAGTTCCAATGGCGGTTTATAGACAACTAAGCTGGGTATATAGCTTTCACTCAATTACGTTTGTGTTTCGTTCGGCCACATAATCTAAAGTAACGTGCTTCACTTATCTTACCTGCTCAACACTTACGCCTTGAGGGAAAGCCGAAGGATAGAGTAGTGTTTTTTGTCCAGATTCTTTGCCTAGTTTAAAGTCGTGAAATACATCGTCTTGATCCTTTTCTCCAGCTTGTGTGATTGTTTTAAAGTCAACTGTAGTGTTGACTAAACGCGACGTTTCATGGCGTGTCGAGATTGTCTTGAAACCATATTCCTGGCCCAAGAGTAATCACAATTAGATATTGACCATGGAAAGAAGAAAAGTAGTTGTGAATTTGCTTTGTTATTTAACTTAATTAAAAAAGAAATAAATAAATAAAAGATAGAAGTTCAAAATGCCACGGTAGTAACTACACCTAACTACACTGTCGTAGTTTGATCCAGATAGCAATTTTGACGCAGGACTTTTAGCGTGTACAGCGTCAATGCAGGGCTTGACTTACTTAACGTTTTCCGATTTGTTTGATTAAGAAAATCAGTAAAAGTTATTTAAAGTAACATATACAATAACTAACAGACTAGACCTGGGTTTGATACGAATATTTTTAAATACCCACTGAAATTTAAATGAAGCGGATTAACGTTACCTCCGCCATCAGTGATGTTTCGAAAGGACTTATTACTTCCTTTTCCACGATCGTTACAGAGCTCCCTTTGGCCGCAAATTGATACAAATATGACAGGAACAACGTAATAAGATTCTTATCGGCAGTATCCTTGTCAAAATCTGCACAAAGAAATAAGAACAAACGTATAATATAGAATTTGCAAGAGTTCTTTAAATAAAATTGGTATTTGTGTACTGACTATTTAAAAACTTGAAGAGCCTTCTCATCAAAACTTTGAAATGCTCGACGAAGAAAAATCCAAAAAATACATTATGTAAAACGGCCCCTGAAGATCGATTAACCAAAATTGCTTCGGTGCATATGTTTTCGTGGAAAAGCTTAATAAATTATAAGTGGAAAACCCTTCTTCTAACCGGAATTTAACTAAAGATGCCTCAATTGCCAATCTTACCTTCAGGGTCGAAAATAGCTGGCACGCCATATTCAGTAGTCGCCAGGTTTATCGCATGCGCACGACGACTCATTTCGTCCTTTGAACTGATCGTATCAAGATCAAACAGAGAAGGACTGGGAAAAATAGAACAAACAAATTAAAATAACGCACTTTCACTCGTAAAATTCTACTAGTACCGCTAAGCTTTGAGGTAGAAAAAGGAAAAACCGTTTTTGAGCAAGAGATCTAGAGCTCATTCCCAGTCTAGAACTATGACAGGAACTGCGCACCGTTATGTGATTGAGGCAGTCGTGTCCAGACCTGTCCAATATTCACTACATGTTCAACTATTAAAATTAGATTCAAGTAGTAAACCTCGTGCGAGTTGTAGAACAATAATTACCAGTTGTGTGTTCGGTGGGGAGTCTTTCAAGTTGTAAGATTAGCGTCGTACAAAATGGTGAAACTGCATTTCATTTGGACACTTTGGACACAATTCGCGTGAGCTAACAACCTCGTCGACCCCATGGCTTCTCGCTTGACGTTTCTTTTTCGGACGATGTTAGCACTAATGACGTCACTTTACCGTATATTATAGGTAACGAAGAATCAGCCGAGAGATTGAAGCAATTAAGGAATGGAAATTATTTTGAATCAATAACCATTGATTTTGTTATGCACCCCTGTGTCTCAATTCTTAGATTGGAAATAATTTCGACAGCCTCAGCTGCGGATTATTCCTCTAAAGGGACCAAAGCTTTTATGACAAGGATGACCTAAAAAGGAATTCTCATGTCATGTGAAAAAAATTTAAAATCATCTATTGGTCGTTCCGGCTTCCTCGCTGGTGTTCGATGATGACTGGAGATAAGGTGGTAGGGAGATCAAGAGCTTTTTCAGTGTTGACTTACTTGAAGGAGTGAAGAAGAATGTTGAATGCCAAACCATCCTTCCAGTCGGTGGTCAGGTTACTGATTTGCACATTGCTGTTTCTGTTATTGATCATAGAAAAACTTATCCTAAATTAAAGAACCTACATCACTACCTTGATCGGTAAATTACGTTGATGTTAACTAGTGTGTATTGCGCTTCATAACAAACGGCTGAAGAATTTAATGTATATCAGCAAATAGTTCATGTAACAATGTAGCACAGCCATACTAAAACAGCTTTACTTAAGAGTAGCCTGTTCACAGACCCTTTATTTTCTCTTCTAAGTTCGTCGAGCGCGCGTGATAAATAATAAAAACCGCGGGGGATTTATTGACTGGCATCGCAAGGGGTGAAGAACGAAAAGACAAATAAAACAACGTCTGTGTACAGGCTTACTTAACTCGTGCATTAGTAACACGACTGTTAAACTGTGACAATAGACGGATCGAGATGCACCACTATGACTTTTAAATAGAGCCTTCATAGCGAATAACATCACGGCTTAACTGACAGACGACCAACAAAATTGCGACTTATTTGACCAACCAGGTCAATAACCATCAACGGATCGGACGTGATACAACTCACTTTGACGCTGAAGATGACTACCGCACAGGTTGTCAAAACGTCAGTCACTGTCAACTACAGTCCTATTCAGTACAACGCTCACCTGGTCGACCATACTCTACCTATACATACATATACTTCAAATGACTAGATACAGTTAAAGTGATATAGAAGCTCTGTACAAACCCCTTGATACGTTCCTGACACCAAGTTATCAACTTCTTGTCTTCATCATAATCCATAGGGTCTGGTTTTATCACCTCTGTTATCTTGATAGAAAACATTAGGTAATTAAAGAACAGCAGATAAAGATTGAAGCGGTCTTTATCAGTAGGGATCCTCATGTAAGGGAATCCAAGACAGTCTTGAATTCTTGATTCCAGGTTGTAGGTTCCAGATTCAAAGTACCAGTATTCAGGATTCCACAAGCAAAAATTTCCCCGATTCTGGAATCTGGATTCCCTTACAGCGAAGTAAACAAGACCAGTCAGAGAGGTATTCAGACTTGAGAAGCAATTTGGAGGCCAAGAAAAGAGTTTTTTTAGACAGTAAAGCTATTTTTAAAGATACAGATTCAAGTAATTTTATACCTGACGCCAGCGGATGATTTGCCAGAGCAAAGATAAAATAGCTTTTTCATCACCGGCTGTGATCTCACTTGGGATTACACCAAATGGTTTGATCTAAAAATAACACAAAATTTCAACTCAGTACATGCGTACTCTACTAATAGGAATAGCTAACAACTATAAATAATAAAAGCTTTTTGACCACTAGACCAAAAGAAAGCGATTACGCAAGAAAAGAGGCTAACTCCCACAGGACTGGCCTGGGACACCATCATGGCCAGGCTCACGTGAAAAAGGTTTATAAAGTTGAAGTAGAGCTTGGGTCAATATGGTACTAAATCGACCAAATGTTAACAGGAAATCCCCTCGGAGAAGAGAAGACTTGGCCATCTATTCAATGGGCGTGTAATTTCTGGGCAGACCATAGATTTTTACAGGATTCTATTGAAGAGTTAGCGTCCAAGGAGTAAAAAAAAGATAGTTGATGATGATAGTAATGATTTACATAACGTTAAAAAACAAACGATACATGTACATTTTGTTTTTTCTTCAGCTGCAGGATGTAGATGTACTAGCAGTAATTGGATAATTTCATTTGTTTCATATTTTTAGTCATGCAGCGACGCAAAAAAAAACCGACAGAAAAGCGTGCATCATGCACGTGCAGGGTAATGTTTTGCTCGTTAAAAGTTGCTTTAATTTCTTTGACTCTGCTTAAGCTCTCTAATGAAATCATTCGGATGGATATAAGCTTCTTTTTTATAACTTTCTAAATCATTACTTAAAAAAAAAATAAAGTACAGTGCTACCGGGAAAGGCTCGATTAATAATTATTTGACCTGAACGCTGCATGCGGTTTTTATGTGACTCAAAGTTGAAAGATCCACACTTTAATTCATGGAACTTTATTTGTTAAAATAACTAAACGGAAGTCGAAAGTCGAAAGGACATTTCTTGTACGCCGTGTACACCAAAAATTTTCACTTTATAATCGCATATGGCTGGATTCAAAATGTATCCAAGTAAAAGGTAAAAATACCAGAACAGAATTCACCTATGTTCGCGTTAAAACTTGATTTTCTCGCCGTCGCTAGCATCAGGGAAACCTTGAATCGATCGTAAAAGGCAAACAGATCAAGAAACACTCTGAAAGTTTCCTTTTTGTGTTACTGATAAAGTCATGTGGACCAACAGTCATCTCGTATTGGTCGAAAAATAAGTCATGTGTATTGTATCGTTCGTACCCAGGACGGCTACGTTCTTTCAAGAGGCCAGGCTATTTGGAAGTCCGTCGCGAAAAACTCGATTTTTTTTCTGGGTACAAATTTAGGATGGTGCTCTGCGAACGTGAATTGCGGTAACTGAGCAGAGTGCAATTTGGTGTGAAATCATACGAGTGATTGGTGCAGAGCGCGAATTCGGTTTAAAATCACGCCTATTATAACCAATTTGAGAGCGCAAAATTGAGCGGTACCAATATTTTTATTAATCTAGTAGCCGGTTCGTAGAGAAGTTAATCGGGAACGCTTAGTTTACATCTCACTTTTTATTCAAAACAGAAATGATGCGATTTAGAGCAAAAATGATGTGATTGAGAACAAAAATGATGCGATTTAGAAAGACCATGATGCGATTTTGAACATGAATTGTGCAGTTTAGAAGAAAATGTGATGTAGAGCAAAAATAGTATGATTCGTGGGTAAATTACACTACTAAAAGCCAATCAGATTGCATGGATCACTAGTGATTCCAAAATGGATGCCACGAATTGCAGTAACATTTCTCTTCTTACCAGGGTAGTTGCCTTTCTGTAGCCTTTTGTAGTTACTATATCTGAGTCTGGTTTACATATATTGTTTTGCAGAAGAATACTCATGGCCTCTTCGACGTTTTTTATCTGGTTGATCCGTTTGGACGTTGGTTCAGCTCTGGTGACTTTAATTCCAAAAAGTACTTCCATAAGAGTAAGGAGTATTTGCCCATCTCTTAAGTCCCTAGTCAGATCAGTAACTTTAGCTGGAGGTTTCACCTGTTGGAAACAGCAAGAACAACAATGCCCCAGAACTGGGTTAATAAAATATGCACGAGCTGACTTAAAGTAAAGTACGATAAGATAACACTTTATTTAACGTGGCGTTTACGGTAGCTTGATTAGCTGGTTAACAAGTAATCCATGGTCTAAAAATTCAAGAATAAAAATGTGCAATAATTCATCAGATATCAACTGCAAAGGCAGCAGTTGCTAAAAGATTTCAGATCAGTCAAACTTAAGCGATCAAATTTTTTCATTTCATTAGTGCCCACTTTACTGAGATCTAAATAAATACCAATTTCTAGCTCGTTCCATTTGATAATGATTATGATAATAACAACGACAATAACGAAGACGACAACAGAAGACGATGATGATTATAATTACAATGACGATGATAAGTTCAATGCATTAAAAAGTGGAAAATTCACCAAATTATAGTGGGTATTTTCGTGAAATTAGCCATATTCTTACTTTTGCAAGTTGTAGGTTAATCCATCCAGAAAAAACCTTTTTATGCCTCTTTAGTTGGTCAGCTGAAAATTTAAAAATGGCAAAAAATATTAGGACAAAAAGGTAGAAATGTAGCTCAATCACAATATCATGATCAGTATCCCCAAGGACTCAAAAGTAGTAACAATGGGACCGTCTATATTAATAATTATGTGTTCCCCTTCCAGATACCATCAATTCAGACCTCGTTTGATGGGACTGGAAAACAGTAAAGTTTTCGGCATCGCCCAAAACGACCATTTGGCAAAATTGGCTACATCCGTAACAGGCTAACTTCAAAGATCAGCAATAATTCAAATAGTGAACTGTTATCTCATCTTTAACTATTTTCATCGCATAGTAGACAAATCCCTGTCGAAAGGAAGGATTTCTGCTGAAAAAGGTGCTGTGAGGAACAGCACTTACCTTACATAAAATGTGTGTTACGTCTCTCCTGGGTGGTCCATGGGCCGATTTATGGCCGTTTTATGGGTTGTACAGTAAACCTTGTAAACCTTTAAATAACTGAGAAAACCGTTTACAGTACAACCCATGAAAAGGCCACAAATCGACCCATGGACAACGCATAAGCTGTTTTTTATTGAAATCCTTTCATTTTCGTAGGTTACGGAAACTACAGGTTTTTTTTTTCCATGCAAATCCTTATATTTCGAATGTTATGCAACAATGTCGATGTTCGCCAATGCTTATATTTCGAGCTTGGGCGACCTGTGGTCTATCAAGAGAGATGGACAATTCCTCGATATTCCGACTTTCGCTTGTTTGATCACGTCCGTGGTTTTGTTCGTCTTTTCAGCCGTTACACTTGTTTCGGTCGTTTTGGTCATTTCGCTTGTTTCGGCCGTTTCGTTTCGGTGGTTTCGTTTCGTTGTTTCCGGTTTTAGTACACGCCACGAAAAACAAGGGCCTTGATTCGGGTATGACCTCCTCCCTTTTATGTCCTAAATATGAAAGAAATAAATGGCTTGTAGATTATGAGTCTAGGTGCTACGCAACCTCGAAAAATAAGCCGAGAGATTAGAGCCAGTCAGAAATGGCGAAATATTTTGAGTGAATAATAATGGGACCAAATGGGTTACAAAACGTTAAGAGTTTCACTTCATTTATTATGGACAAAGGTGCGGTTATAGTGCACGGCGCTGGCACGCGACATAAGGAGAATTTTAATAAATGATTATTAAGAAGGGAAGGGCAATTAACACTTAAAAAGAAAGAAAGAAAGTAATTTCACTTAGATGTAATTCGACTTCATAATTCCTTTATGTTTGGGGATTAAAAATACCGGGTTTTTTTTTTTCTGTTACTTGTGGATAAAAATGCAGGGGAAAAGGTTTCACGTTTAAAATTTTAAGTTCAATATTCTGCTCGGTAACTTACCTCTTCAGTCGTTTCTATAAATGAACACAGGAAGTGGGACCGGTTCTATAAATAATACACATCTTATTGCTGCTTTTCGAACATAAACAAATAATAGCATTTTCTCGCTAGATTTTTTTGGATGTTTTCGAGCGTAAAAACAAGAAATAATCCCAACAAGCAGATGTAACGGCTTAACGCGGGAAGTTAAAGCACGAATGAATTACGTGAGCGAGAGCGGTGAGCATTTCGTGAACGTGAGCGTTTCATAGATCGTCTTTATTTTACTGACGCACGGTTATGGCCTCTTTCATACTTCACACCTTGAAATAATTCCGATACAGTTAACACAAACACTAGATTCCAAGTGACCAAACTATCTACGATGACCAACATTTGTATTACCGGCGAACAACAAATTAAGAACAGATCAAACCTCCCAAGGCGTTTTAGAAGAAGATGAATTCTTAGTTAACATGAAAACCAAGCACACGCAACTTTACACCCCGCTACTTTCTCCCCAAAACTCGGCTTAACATGAGTCAAAAAAGAACGATGAAATAAGTAGAATAGACATCTACGTGTATTTAAATAAGAAGTTTGGTCCAAGACTTTGTAAAATATCTTTGCATCACTTTAGTTTTGGCAAATATCCGATCTTACAAATAACAAAAAAACAGTTCAAAAGTTAAGTTTGACAAATTTGACGCTGACTTTTTATATGCTCCAGCCGGGGGACAGCTGGTGTGTGCTTCTTTGGGAATTTCTCTTTTTTATCTACAATCTGGGGTCTTCAAACTCAAATAGCAAAGCAAATAAATGTTTTAAAAGTATGATTTGTCCCTACCTTTCATTAAAACATATTCCGTATTCATGTCTTCTGCCTTTTTTCCTTTCCGGGTTTTAAATATTTTCTTCAAAATATGTTCACCGTGAGGTCCGCGAGGTCGTCCATTAATGTCGACGGAATCATCAGAGTAGCTTTCTCTTCAGGAAGTTTACAATCCTTTAAATACATACTTGAACTTGGGAACCATGCCTCCGTTCCCTTGCAACGCATTGATCGACAACTTGGTCATTCCGATCAAATGAAGCAGTTTCGTGCTTTAAGCCATAGTCTCTCCAACGGAGTGTCTGGAAACGGCCCAGTCCCTGGCAAATATGTTGAGGCTTTTGGCAAGGTGCACGCTTGCAAGCCAAAATGACAGATTGCGTGGCTCGTGAGACTGAAGGCACCGAGATTGGATTTCTATTTACGGGAAGACGTGGACGATGAAAATTTATTTATGTCTTTAGATATGATCGACTGTTTCAGTTCATGAGGTGGAGAACGAGCTCGATGCTATTTGGAATGATGTAAGCTAAATTATTTTTTACCTTGAATCGTGACTGTGGTGCGACCTTCAGAATGAGAGCTGGGAAGTTTGCAATCGTTGGTACTGAGGAATTGTCACAGATTAGGCCCGTTTCAAACGTCGTGCTACTGCCGTACCGAACTAAATTAAGGTGGCTCCCTAGAGAATTTACTAATAACCCTAGCTATCTAGCATACGTTACAGAACGAAATCTAGTCACTTTGTCCTAGCAATTTTGTTCGCGAGATTCACCGGTAAGGTTACCCATATAAGAAGGCTCCTTTATCAAGTTTCATTTTCTGGATTAAGGCCGTTGCCATGGCAACATCGCATCCTTAGACAGGCAGTAATTTTGTCATTTTTGATCATTTTTTCTTAATATTTCTTATTTCCCACGGTGAAATGTCTTTAAACTTTGCCACTTTATATTAACGATATTGCTTAACATTTTAAAGTGGAAAAAACATGGGGTCGTTAAGACGGTTTTGCCAATATTTTGAAATTTGTAATTTTTCTTAATGGAGGAATTTAGCTCTTACAGATTTTAACAAAAATAGGTCAGTACAAAGGTACTGCAACTATCAAGAAATGAGGCGATTTTTAAAAAAAATTACCGAAGGAAACGCGAGAAATTCACGGTTAATTAATCACGTTGACGTCACAAAAATCCGAAAAACACGCGTGGTTCGGGGTAGTATGAGCAAAATACGCGCGCGAGCCATCACGCCCGCATGCGCATAATGCACAAAGCTACTGAAAACATATGGTTTTTCTTTAAAATTCTGCTGTAAAAGATGGCGCCGATCTATAAATCGTACATCATGTCCTCAGCTACATGTACAAGACCGTAGGTCTCGACGGACAACTATTGCTTTCGTCAAGGGTCAGTCTGTGAGTAAAAATTATTTCTCGTTGTGCAAAAACATTGTCCATTTACTTCGTCTATTTAACGTTTGTCTACTTTTGAAGCGAAAGAATTGATGTCTTTGAGAAATTTCTGCTTGTTTTTACATACAATTTACTCTTTTAGAGATCGATAGTGACTTGTAACCGGTGTAACATTGTCTCCTCTCATAAATGTTTGACCTACACTAATCAAACTCTTTGCACAATGAGCTTCAACAGAAAGTTAATAAAGTTTCTTGGGGGGAATATTTCGAAACTGAGAGGCCATGTTTGTTTTAATTTTTGCGTGGACGTCGCGCGGATTTTAAAGCTCGCGCCATACTAGTGCTCAGGCTGCGCACGGCCAATTTACTCTAGGGAGCCACCTTAATCGAATTATATTCTACTTTAGCGCGGCAGTAGCGTGACGTATGAAACCAAGTCGTGCTACTGCCGTGCCGAACTCAATTCATAAATTATAAATACATTAGAATACATTTAAAAGTTTGCTAAACCGTTTCTATATTTTTGTATTTTGTTTTCGGCAACAGCCGTTCTATTCGACTGAATTATAGTCGACGTTTGAAACCAACCAAGTCTTGCTAGTGTCGTGCCGCAGTCGAGCTACAGTCGAGCCAGCTTAGAACAGCAGTAGCACAACGTTTGCAACAGGCCTTAGAGGGCTCTAGAGAAGAGCTTAACCGTCTTATTATCTACTTAATTACTGGGCTGGTATGTAATCCTCACTGGATTCACAGTCCATTGTTGTGAAATGAGGGAAAGATAGATTAAAATTTCGCTTGTTTGAAATATTCTTGCTGTGTAATTCAGTGTGATTCCTTGCGAGTCAAGCATACTCAGATAAAAAATTAAAAGTTAGTTTGTTTGCAAAGAAACATTGTCTAATATGTATAGTATCATTGTTGGGTACAACCTAAAAGCAGTCCAACCACAGGCATCTCAAACTCATTTGTGCTGTATTTTGTGTGGTATTTTGTGTCCTTGTGTATTTCTGAGGTAAGACAGAATGGCAAAACCAAACCAAATTTCCTCAGGAATACACAAGGACGCTAAATACAGCTCAAGTAAGTGTATTTTATATCGTTTCTTTACAATAAGCTAGTTTTTACTGTTCCCATATAAACCCTTCATGTTCAACATTACCAGATGTGTTTCGAACGCCTGTGGCCCAACAGGACAGATTCACGATAGTGTCACATGACTACAACTATCAGAATATGTCTTTTTTTCTTGCTTTGCTCACAGCTGTGATATAATTATTTCCCCTATTGGATTGCAAAATGTGAATAAGAAAGCCTAGGATGATCAGATACACAGTGAATTCTGGTAGTTGTTGACAAGTGATGCCGTCATGAAATTTAATTAATGGAAATAAAATACACCTTACCTCCCAAAGTTAACTTTCTAAGCACAAAATTCAACACCACAATTCCTTTGTTAAGATTGAAGAAAGTGAAGAGTCTGTTTACAAGTGTGGACATTGTGATAAGGTATGTAAATCTCAAGGAGGTTTAACACTAGCTTCATCGAAGAAAGAATCAAACACCCAGAAGTCAACTAAAGTAACAAAGCAGATTATGTGGAAATGGCAAGAGAAAAGCTTCCACCGCCACTGTTGGAAAATATGATTCATGAAATCTTGAGTGAACTGTCAAAAGATGAATGCTACCCTGCAGAAATGCAAAAGGCATTTAAAGATTGTACCCAAGTCAAAGTATCACATGATCATGTCATACAAAGGGTGCATTAAATGTCTGACATTTAAGTATAAAAACAATGACCCGGAAAAGTTTTATGAAGAATTCTATTCATCTCTGCCATTACAAGCTGAGACACTCTTAAACAAAACTCTTACTGAGAGTTTACGCAAAGTAATAGTTTTACATTTTGGACTATGAGTTACTGGCATTTTCAAAACCAAGTTCCAGTCAAGGTCGTGTAGAGATTTCTTTGAAAGATGCCGAACGTGGTCCTCTTAACTACCTTGGAGGATAGATCTTGCGTAACTTGTATAGAAAACACCAGTCAAAGGCTTCTAAGAAAACAAATATTTGCCAAGAAAAAAGGGAATTTATGGCTTTACTCGACTCGCTTCATGTTGATGAGCCCATTGCTAAGGATACGGCATTTAGTAGTTCCAAAGGTAGGGGAGGTTTGCGCTACCCTAAGCAATACCTGACAGACACATTTTGTCACTGCAGAACTACAGTTTCGTGTCCACACTGGGAAGGAGGTCTGTCACAAAATCTGTGTGCGCAAGATTGTTGACATACTGCTCCAAAAGCCAGTGTTAAGATCTAAGTGAAGCATGTTGGTGGAGGAATGTGGGTGTGAGATCACAAAAGGAAGATCCAACATTTTCCTAGATCAGATCCTATTACTCTTTATCAAAATACGGTCCGTTTCTCATGCAAAAGACATCGCTCAAAAATAAAACAAATTCAGCAAAAGGCAACCAAGAAGAAAGGCTTGAGGAAAGAAATCAAAAGGGCCACGAATCCAAATGTGCAGGGTTTTTTTCCACCAGTTTTTTCACATCAACGTATCTTTGAGGGTTTAATGCAAAAAATGATGTCATCTCAAAGTTTTCACGCGACCAATAAGGCAAAAAATGTCCAAAATGTTTTCAAAGGAAATAACCTTTCACCACCACCTCATTAGCTCTTTTTATTGAGCATACATTTTGTATGCTCAAATAGAAATTTTCCAAGATGACATCATTTACTGCAACTACCTCACATCCTTTGCTTTTCTTGCCTTCTTGTGATGATTATTATTAAAGGCTATTTATTTAACCCCACAGTGATTACAAATTTGAATAAGAAAGGAAAATCTTAAAAAAACTATAAGTTCTGGTAGTTGTAGTCAAGGGATACCACCTGATCATGGAAACGAGCTATTGGCCATAAAAAGAGTTTAATTTTGTAATGAGTCTCCCCACTCTTTGTCAAGGGAGTCCCCCTTTTTGATTCACTCCCTCACAATTTTCTGATGAGCAGAACTGAGGCAATATATGCACCACATGTGTTTGTGGTTGGGTTTAATAATTTTGGTTTAACCCTTTAAGTCCAATACCAACATCTTAGCAGTATCAATACACAATCAAGCGTAAAGGTTATGAGTCAGAATAAAATAAAACTTATCACAATGGAATAATTGTACTTTTATTGTCAAACTAATGAAAGTGGATTGCAGGTGATGATTCAAAGTCCATAGGATCAATAATCTTTGATATTGAGTGCCGCATGAGCCTATATGTCGCAACAGGATCCTAAATTTTGCTATCATCAAACTTGGAAAGACCAGCACAAAGCTGAAGTTTTTGAACTTGTGACAACAGTGGAAAAGCCGTGGTAAATCTGACTGAACGTTTTTTCGTTAAGTAAATTGGGTGGTTGTCAGGAAGAAACCAACCATATACGGACACACCAAACCTCAGGTTTGAATCCACAGTTACTTGATACTTCAGCAGATGGTGAATACCATCAAACATGCTGAACGCTATAGAACTGTTATCTTCTTTTGTTGACCTAGTCAAACCACTCAACTTAAGACTATCAATATGCTTTATGAAGTCACCTACATTCTTAAAACAGGGTTTACATACTGAAGGAACTGTAGGTTTGGCTTTATCATCAACATGTACAGTGAGATATTCACGAGGAGGCAAGACGTCGCTTTGTTCACTTGCATGACTTTTAATTGGTATATTGAGAGTGGGAACTGCACCAGTTCGGAGAATTTGCCTTATTTCATCTGAAAACAAGTTACCAAAGTAACAAAAAAACAAGAAAGCACTGCAGTATAAAATTACGTATATACATGCGTACTTCACTGACTTTCTTCAAAGAAGCTTTTCAAAGCTAATAATTCAATAATAGTTTACTGTAGTAAAAACCTAAAAATAATACGCTAAAAATATTTCCAAAGATATTTTATCAGAAGTATAATTTAGTTAAATTAATTCAAAAACCTACATAAAAACTCTAAGAAAAATATTCACTCCAAATTTTAATTAACATGGTAAAATACTTCAGAATCTAAAAAATTCTTGACGAGTTTACGCTTCAGATTGAACTTAAAGTCGTATGAGGATTGAAAAAAGTTAGGGTCATCATGACCTCAAGCCTTGTTATTAGCCTGAGTTATTAACACTCTTTCGTCAACTACCTCGTATATTTCAACTTTGAAACTTCCAAAAAGATTATTCTAATAGAAGAATAAATACGAAAAGGACTGAAACTTACGAATTTCGATGTCTTCTGGCGTAAAATGCCTCTCGCAAATGAACATACTCCCTTCTTCTATTTGTTTTCGGAAACTTGCGTCGACAACCCTGTCTCTCGTTACAACGTGCAGTGACGCCTTTCTCCAGCTTTCCTTGTTGTTGTTGTTGTTGTTGTTGTTGTTGTTGATGTTTTTTTTTTTTTATGGGAAGGTGGAATTTTAAAAATACCGATCCCTTGGTATTTTGGCTTTCGTGACACGCCGCACCCAAATATTGAGCAGTTTGCTCCAGGCATCGCTTAATATATTTAGTCTCTGTAATGGCAGCCAACTTCAATGTCACGTGACGACCTTAATTTCCGAGCGATAACATATTCGCCAGGGACCGGGTCGTTTCCAGACACTCTGTTGGAGAGACTATGTTGTGCTATTCATGCTGTGCAAAGCGCGCGTAGCCACCGTGTCACGCAACGCGAGCGATGGTTTTAAACTGCTGGCCAGTTGTTGTCACTCTACCGAGGGCTCAGAGTAGCTTCTACCTACTTTAGGTAATCAACCCTTGAGTTGATTTACCACATTAATTTGTAGAAATACCTAAAGTGGTTTGTAAGAGTGACCGGATACACATTAGCGCATTACGCTTTGTCAATCACAAAAGGAATAATAAGTTTACATATATATTTTCAGCGGGCAAGAAAAATGAACACTCGCAGTGAAGATGCCGGCTTGGCTGTGGTCCCGCAAGAAAATGGTTTTTGTAAATTAACTGCACCCAGTTATGCCAACAACGCATTTTATTTAAAATTCCGGGATTGTTCTCATGGTTTTAAGCTGTAAGACCCGAGATCGGCGTAATTCCAAGCGCGATAGTGCTTATCCACCGAAATATTTTATACTGCAAGAATGAAAGTTTTGATAAAGTATTAGCAGTCAGGAAAATGGTGCCTATGAATTTCCCGATTTTAATATTTTTAAAAGATCATACCGACTAACAAAATAAAATATAGTTGCTTCCCACATAATACATGTGCAAGATTATGGACATTTCTATTAGTTATGCTCTCCCTATTTTACCCGTCAATCAATATTTGGACAAAAAAGAAAGCGCTTTCTGCTAAACTGGGAAAGGTATGCCTGTTTTTAAACTAATATCCATAGCAAAAAAATGACAGACCATATCTTTGACTGATTGGCGAGAAAATTGTCAAAATACTAAAAATTTTCAAACTCGTGGGTGTTTATAGTTTCTATTCTAAGGTTCCGATAAATCAGGACCTTTATATGTTCGCTTGTTGTTTTCTTTATAGGTTTATAGGCTGCGAAGCAAGATATGTATTGATAAAATTCTAAGTTAAAAGTTTTCATTTCTCTCCTTTTTTCGACCTCGGTTACCTCTATTAAAACTGTTTCGCACGTTTGTATTTTTACCACAAAAATTGACGGTTTTATTAAACAGTGATCGAATGACCGAACTAACGCTTATGAATAAATGCGGCGCTGAAGAGAAATATCTGATCCTCTATTTCACAGAAAAGTATCCTTGCAAGCAGAGGCCGATCGATATAGAAAATAAATTAAAGTTTGCACAGAAGAGTCTTTTAAGTCGGTTATCAAATGATAATAAATGGCCACACGGATCCTTTCTGCTCTCTTCAACGGGGTCTTAATTGATCCACGAAAATTAATGAGAGGTAAGTGGAAAAGATATGATATCTAGAGCATTAATTAGGAGAAACTCTATTGAAAGACAATAATAATAATAATAAATTATTTATAATGCGCAAATTCCATAAAATGTCCAAATGCGCATGACAAGATTAAAAACGAAATAAAAAGGCTAAAAAGCTAAAATTACAATTAAGAGTAAACTTACAATGATTTAAAATGCTAAAATTACAATTAAAAGTAAACTCACAATAATAAGAACAACTATGATAACAATGCATGACGGAAAAGGTGAGTTTTTAGCTTAGCTTTAAAAATACTAACTGTGCTGGCGCTTCTTATGTCCAATGGTAACGCATTCCACAGTTTCGGTGCAGCACAAGTAAAAGAACGATCACCTACTGCAGCTTTAGATTTAAAACGCGGATATTTACTAAGTAAAAGGTTATCAGCCCAAGAGAAATGAGAGACGATAAATAAGTAGGCGCTAAAAAATTAAGAATCTCAAAAGTAATTAAAAGTATTTTAAACTCGATTCTATATTTAATCGGTAACCAGTGTAATTCAGAAATAAGAGGCGTTACATGACAAAATTTCTGTTCTCTAAAAATCAGTCTGGCGCAAGCGTTCTGTGCTCGTTGCAGTTTATTCAACAAGCAGTCTGATAGTCCATATAAACTCCATTGAAATAGTCAATAACAGTAAACTGATGGATTGTGAAGGGAGGGGATATCGAGGGAGTCGGAGTAACTTTTGAACTCGTTGATAAGGCTTTCGACGCCTTCTTTCTTTTCAAAAAAGCATCCGCGTTGTTCAGAGCTAAGTTCTATACAATTATAATACGGGGAATTGAACATTCTGCACAAGCAGAATGCGAGAAATGGCAAAGAAACACATGTCATACGGGTCTCAGAAAGCGGTCAACTAATCCACGCACTGTTGGTGGATAGCAATCCCCTTCCCCTTCACCGTGAAGTGACTTTCCCTATTGTTTCTAGAGAACAGATCGAGACAAAAGAGTCTTTTTACCAGTCTAGTTTCGGCTCTCTTTTACAATGGACTTGTACAAGATGTTTGATGATGGCTTGTTCAGCGGAGTGTACGAGATGCATGATCACGAGAAAGCAGCGGAAGAGGCCACACTTGCTTCGCTTTCAACGGGGCGGTATTTAGAGCTGGCTCGTAAGTGCTGTTACAGTGACTGTTACAGTTCAATTTCTATTTGCCTTTGTTTGCGGTAATATATGATAATTAGTAAAAACAAAGGAAAATAATGACCCAAGTTATGTCACGATGGTCGGTTGCTAGGGCTTTTCCTCCCGCAACTTAGTAAATTCAATTTTTTTGCTCACAGAGCAGTATTTTATATTCCAAATGAAGCAAGACATTAAAACATCTTAATTAGAGAAAAATTTTCTTAAAGGGAGTAAAGTTACAGCTAATTAAAGAAATTCAAATTTCCCCCAAATGACCATATATGGTCAAAATTAGGGGTATTTTAAACGCGAGAACATTGAATGTATTGGAACAGGAGCAAGGACAAAGTTGCATAAAATCGAAATTGTAGTTTTTCTACTTACTTTTTTTTACTTATGTGCTACTATGACGCGTTTACGTCACGAAATACGTCATTGTGACGTCAAAATGACGTATTTCGAGACGAAAAACGTGTCATAGCACCACATACCCTAAGTAGAAAAAACTACAATTTTGATTTTAAGTAACTTTGTCCTTGCTCCTGTTCCAATACATTCAATGTTCTCGCGTTTAAAATACCCCTAATTTTGACCATATATGGTCATTTGGGGGAAATTTGAATTTCTTTAATTAGCTGTAACCTTACTCCTTTTTATCTGATTGAGATGGGGTTTTCACTAGAAATCATAGAATTCTATACAGAAAACTAAAGTAAAATTTTTATCATTTCTTTCCTGAATTTTTGTTCGGATGCCAAATTTGGACATCATTTATGACGTCACAACAGAAGTCATATGGGATGAAAGAAAAATCAATAAACAGGTAATTTATCAAACTACTTCCCTGCCAAGTTTCGTCACATTCGATGCATTCTACTTCTGTCTATGGTCTAATATTCTCAGTTTTGAAAGGCATTGGGAGGAAAAGCCCTAGCAACCGACCACCGTGGTACAAGTCAAGATTGAACCGTTCCACATTCAGACAAGTAAACACTCTTACGCTTGAGCAGTGTACCTCTGAGTCTTGGGTGAAATAACTGCTAAGCAGTTATACCAGGTGAAATTCCAAGGGTTAAAAATAAAGCTGAATAAAAAAAATGTCGTTGAAGGGAATATTTCTTGGTATTAATTTTGTCGACGAAGACTACTAAGGCGGTGAATTGGTAAATAAGGAAGGAAAAACTAAGGGCCTGTTTATATGGAGTGGGGGACCCCGGTCTAGTGGGGTTGGTTTCTTTTGTTTTCACGCTCTGGCTGACACAAAAGAAACCTACCCCACTAGACCGGGGTGCCCCACTCCATGTAAACAGGGTCTAAAGTCTTATAGAAGTGACAATGCATTATAGAAACACTGAGATTTGCATGACCAATTTGAATGACTTAATGAAATATCTTCAATACGGTGAAGGTGATTAGTTGTTTTTACTCGGCGACCAAAAAATATACCTAGACCGAGCGTTCTACTCAAGCTATGTTCTAAGGACGCAAACTTTCCGTTTAAATGTATCATAATAAAATGCAATTTTGCTTAAAGCAATAGGAATCATATTTTTTCCGTACAAATATGAAAACCAAATGTCTCGTCATGAAAAATGAAATGATGTTAATTAAAGAGATGGAACCTAGTATGTACTACGTTCGAATGTTGCTCATGGGAATCGAGGCGGTGGTTAAGTTTACAGCGAGTTTTATATTAATTTTGCAAGTTCACTTTCAGTGACCTTTTCCGATATTTGTGATATACCTACGTTTAAATATAACATTTAAGATAAACAGAGCTGAACAGAAGTAATACGACAATTTTACGAGATTTGATACTCAGTGGATACCGGCATAACTTTCACACATTTATCATTATTTCAGGTTTCCACAGTTTTATATTCATTTATTTCTTTTTTTGGTAACTTTTCTTGTGTGTGATGAACGCTAACAGACAGCAACTCTACCAAAGTCCCGGCTTAATTTGAGCTGAAGATATCCCGAGCTATATTTTGATTCAGTGAGACACTTTTGATTTTGTCACTGAATATTCATTTGATTTAATAAATAATTTAATAAATACACGAGGGCCAAATGTACAATTAACAATACCGTTTATAAAACATTGGCGTTTTATGTTTAGCAATAGGCCAACATGAAAATCTATCCATACGTTCACTTGTCCACTGGGGAGCAGTGACAAACACGTATGCGCAAGAATTCTTTAAAAGACTATCACTGTGATCGAATTTGATTTATAATTTTCTCTTTTTGTTTCAAAATCAGTTAAGTTTAAATTTCTGGGTTTGTATAGGTTGAAGCTCATTCGTTGTAATTTTGTTAGTTTTTAGTAACTAAAAGCACAGGTAACCCAGGGTCTGTGATAGTACCACAGTGCGGTTCCAGTAAACTTACAGTGTTTGTATGGGATAAAAGTACCATCCTAAAATTTGTAGGAAATATCAAATAAAGATCAATGAAACTTACTCTGCAGTTAATTGTTGTTGTCCTTATTGCTCCAACGAAGTTTCGTGATAATTTGCAGAAATTTGTTCAAATTCACTCTATATACAATAATAATATACCGGGTATTTTCGCCGACATGCTCTCATTTAACACAACTTTTTCCACTCCAACGGAAAATAAACATTCCAGGATAGTAGAAATAGGATAGCAGCAGATATAGAAACCAATGAACCTTTCCCAGAGAGAGAAACGATCGCGAATACAACAGACTTTGACAAACTCGAAGGATATAATCCAAACAGACCGAGAATATGCTCGCCGAAGCAGCCTTGCCAGATCAACGCGCGGCCAAGAAAACGAGGCCTGGGCACTGTACAAAAAAAATCCATCCCGGGAGTCCTGAGGTGACCTTTCTGGGGACCGATACATCATTTGCCCAAAGCCACCCTACCCTGCTGAAAAAATACTTGATAGAAGGCAATTGTTCATCCTAGCCGTACCACCCTGGCCTGTTATAAAGATGTTATGTCCTTCTCGAACTATATTCAGGGCCTGGCGCTGGTCCTCAGAAAGCCTCAACCTCGTCCCCAGGGCTTTTCCCTTCACCCATTTTTAAGGGAAAAGCCCTGGGGACGAGGTTGAGAAAGCCTATCAAACATCAATAGGTCAAGGCTATAAGGGCAAAGGAAATAACAACGAAGGAGGATTTACAAAACTTAAAACGAGCAAAAGATATAAGTGAATTTTGGCTCTTACCGCGGCATTTGTACAACAGAACCAAATTCAAAGAGCCAGTGTCACGATGGTTCACATATTTAACTGATAGAACGTCCGGTTGTATTGACAAGAACTCGGCGTGATTATTTACTTCTTGTCAATACAACCGGACGTTCTATCAGTTAAATATGTTATTCGTGCTAGTTCTTTGTTTACTGGTGCACATGCCTATCACATTCGTCTCAGTTATGTAAGCTTCACCGTTCATTTGCGGTCGTTTCGCTCGAGAGTTCACAGAAACAGTATCTCAGTCATCATCTACCTCTTGTTCAACCTCATTTAAATTTAGGCGCGTGTAAAGGGTTTGTTCTGGCGAATTGTGATTGGCTAGGAAGAAGAATTGCCTTCTGTCAAGTATTTTTTCAGCGGGGTAGGGTGGCTTTGGGCAAATGATGTATCGGTCCCCAGAAAGGTCACCTCAGGACTCCCGGGATGGAATTTTTTGTACAGTGCCCAGTTCTCATTTTCTTGGCCGCGCGTTGATCTGGCCCGGCTGCAACGGCGAGCATATTCTCGGTCTGTTTGGATTATATCCTCCGAGTTTGTCAAAGTCTGTGGGATTCGTTTCTCTATCTTCGGAAAGCTTCATTGGTTTCTATATCTGCTGCTATCCTATTTCTACTATCCTGGCATGTTTATTTTCCGTTGGAGTTCGAATTTCGTGGAAAAAGTTGTGTTGAATGAGAGCATGTCGGCGAAAATGGCATCTCGTGTCTCCTACCTTGCATATTATTATTGTATATAGAGTGAATTTGAACAAATTACTGCAAATTATCACGAAACTTCGTTGGAGCAATAAGGACAACAGCAATTAACTTCAGAGTAATTTCATTGATCTTAATTGAGTTGAAATTTTAGGATGGTACTTTTACCCCATACAAACACTGTAATTTTACTGGAACCGTACTGTGGTACTATCACAGAGCCTGGGTTACCTGTGACTAAAAGTATATAAATGGACGCTTCGCTTTTAGCCTTGGCTAAATCTGCATATTAAAATCTACATATTATTATAATCTGATAGCTGCATTAAGCTTTGTGATGTTAAAACTATAAGGTACATCGTATCTGAGATTGGAAATCTTGAAACAATTTAGAATAAAAGTCCGAAAAAAGAAATCATTTTCATGGGCGGGGCTGGGCACTAACACAAAATGTCGCATATTTTCAAAACCATTGGCAGCATATTTAGATTAAAAAACACGCAAAATGGGTGTGCGGCACAACGTTATATGCTCGCCTTGTGCTTTCATAAGATTAAAGTTCACAAAATATCTAAAAATTATATACATCGATCAGTTCGTATTAAGCAATTCTTCCTCTTGATGCGGTATGACGAGGATCCTTCACGGATTTCTTAGTTCCTCAAGGGAAAAAGCGAATTTTACTTTCCAGAGGCTCTGTACTTCATTACTTTTCTCTTCTTCTCCGTATTTTGAAGTTTACTCAGCACTTTCCTTTCGTGGCCGGCTGGGCATGGTCTGAGTATCGTGTTCAAACTAGCTTCCCTTTTTGATCTTCCTTTGCGAGAATGGCTCACTGTTATTTCTGCAGGGTCGAAATTATAATAATCATATTCGTCCAGGTAGTACTCGATGTTGTTGATAAGTCGACGGCGTTGACTGACTCCTTTCATTTCTTCACCTACTTGAGCTTTAGCGATCTTTTGAAGTGCTAAAAATTACAGTTTGCGAAATACGACCTTGTCTTGCGATGTATACTTTGAGTCGGTGAATAAATAACAACTTAAGTGCAGGCTGCTTTTAAATACATTTTGCAGCTCGTGAAACGCCCTGTGTTGTTCGGCAAACATTGCACCTGTTGTAAACGAGCTTATATTTGATCGGCCGAGCAACAATCGGGTGTTTTATCACACCACCTGTCAATAAAAGTGAAACAAAGGAATTGCATTCCATCCATTCCCTGGGTGTGGCTCCAATACAAGCAGTAATTTTAAAGGCAAATTGCCAATTACGGCTATTTTATTTGTGATTGTTAGAGAGCTGGCTTATTGAAGAAAATGTTAATGTTAACTAAATTGTTTCTAATCAATTTGATCTTAGTTCTCTTTTTTGGGCAAATTTGTCAATTTATGCTGGAAATATTGTCGGCAAGCAAGCGCTATGTATTTCTTGCTCTCTCAAATCATTGTTAATAGAGGTGACCCCTCTACTAAGAGACAGGTCATTATTTATCGCCGGGGAAGGGGGAAGGATTTGGGGCTAAACAAGGATAAATTTAGCCGATTCCCCCTTGGAATGCTACTTCACTGAAGTGATCCCCCCTAGTAACTTTTGATTACTTTCGCGATCCCACCCACCATGTCTTCATTTTCCAAGCAAATTTGAGTGGGCCCCCTCTGAATACTTCCAAAGTTCCCCCCCCTCACCCCTCCCACTTTCGTTCTCCTAAAAATCAAGTGATGATCAAGTGATCACCCCTAAAATCCTCCGCGCCCCCCCCCCCCCCCCGCCCCCACAACTCGGACGATAAATAATGAACGGTCCATAAACTATGCTCAAATGTCTTTACAGACAGAAAAGGAGAGAAAGTGAGCAGATCAATGCGATATCTATCGCTAAGCGTCCTTAAGTATGCTGTACAATATGTATAGATCTACCGGCAGGAAACATTACATCTTGCAGATATCAAATTCCTTTTTTATGATCCCCGCTTCTCAGAAAGGCTGCATAGTTTGTTTAAGGACTGAGAAAAGATTGCCCAGTCCTTATTTTTTTTCTCATGTAATAACATTTTTTGAAAAACAAAAGCCTTTTGTTCACGTACTCGTTCTGGGGTTTTTCTGCAAGTTTTCATTTTGTTTTTTGGATGAAATACTGATCAACCCGAGGCTGAAGGTTGTTTTAAGCACCAATCACACTCAAAGTGACATAAGAAAGGAACAGACATTGCACCCCTATTTGTGCTAACAATTTGCTTGAGCTATTCGCCAGTGCCACCGAGTGCGTAAGAACCCCAGGCCTTCATATCAAGAGTAAGAGTAGCAGATTTATCCATTTACTGAAACACAATTCATGCTCAAGGAATAAACAATAACGGAAGACTAAGAATTCCCACCACTTGCCACTGCCTCTTTCTGCCTCCCATCCCGCCTGGAATACCATTGCATTTCCTCATAAGGGGCGGATAACTAGGATATAATTGGGGCGTGTTGAAGAGGCCTAAGTGCTCGGGTTTGGTTCTGAGTTTTTTTGTGTTTAAATTCTTAGATTTCGGAAGGATTTTGAGAATATGGATCGACGTTATGCTATCACTGTAGTATAGCTAGCTCTATTTCTTAGCTCCGTTTCCTATCGCTATCGAGTCTTGAATTGTTTCCTTTGCTACTTAAGAACAGGTTATAAATATAACCAATTTGCGCTTTTGCTAATCTACGAAAACTGAAATCTTTTTTTAAGCTGCAGTTCCTATTTCCACATCTAAATAAGTTTAATTTACTATTAGGGCTTTCTTGAGACGTTCGACCAGGAAGCAATCGCTGGGTTTCACAAACGGGTAATCTTCATTGCGATATCTGTTAAGGGCCATACTAGCGTCATCCCACCTCTTGTGGAACGGCTTGGTGACTCTTTTCAAATAATCATTTGACTTTTTGTCGATTTCATTGCTGAGCAAGTCTTCCAGCCTTTTGACTTCGTCAACCTTAGGCTGATTTTTTTCTCTTTCTTCGCATTTAATCTGCATAGATGATAATAAAAAAAAGTATTTGCGGTATTAATTAGGGAAATAGGCAACTAAAAATAAAGCTATTTAAAATAATAGATCAAAGTGCTAAGAATGTTCACATATATGGTGTACCTAGCCTGCGTCCCAAGCGTAATCCAACTCCGGTTAGTAACGTCTGCGAAGCAGAGCCTATTAGGACTCAACGAATTACTGCAAATGCATTTTGAATTCCCCTGACCGGCAAATCGACAACGGGGTTTTAACAGGCCAGTCATGGCGGGTGCTCAATTGCTGGTATTTGAGTGGCGGCCCAGAATAAGGATTTTGGCGCTATTTCGCAGACAGACTTAACCAGAAGTTTAGTTTCGTCTGCGGAGCAGGTTAGGTAGACCTTATATCGGTATGTTTAATTTCTTTTGTTTCCTTGTGGCTATTCAATTTGGAGTCCCTGTTCTAGCAAGAGTAGCCGCGTCGAAATCCACTAAAAACAAAGATTTCTTCATGGAAAAGGTACTACTATTTTGTAGTACTATTTAAAAAACGAGCAGTATGATCAAGCTTAAAAACTCGAGGCGAAGCCGAGTGTTTTTAAACCAGATAATACACGACTGCGAGTTTTTTGAACGGCCTCAAAATCTCTGATGTCGATCAACTCATTCTTGCACTAATACTTATTTAGATTTGGGGTTGTTTTTGTCTAAAAAATTGGACGTAAAGTTTAGCCGTGTAATTATCAGATATAAGGACACTTATTAAACATTAATTTTTAATTTTTTTTTTTTTTTTTATAAAGTATTAATTAGTTTTTCGAATGCGTCATTCTACCTTAACGAAAAAACCGGATGCAGTTGTAATTTGTAACTGAAATAATGCAAGCTTATTTTATAGTACTTTATACTGACCTCAATCTTTTCTTGTATTTTGGTTTCTTTTTGTGGATCCTCTTGCAAACTAGCAAGCTTGATACATTGTTCTGCCTCGTACAACCAAGCTCTGACTTCCTTCATTAAAATTCCCATTCTTTTCACTTTGTTCTGAGCTTCCTCAATCTAGAATACAAAAAAAGTCCATGTTTCAACGCAGGGCGTCTACACAATCTGTTTGTGTAACCGATTGTAATTTTATAGGTAAGTGTATTTGATTTGCCATTTACTTCATCTATAATGATAAAACTCTAAATATGTACTCAGGTCAATGTTAAATAAACGTTGTATTACCGTTCTGCGGTACATTAATTGTCGTCCTTTTGCCTCAGAGTTACAGTAAACGGAGAACTCAAAATCCTTCCAAATCGCTCAAAATAAGCTCTTTTGAGTGAAAAGGGCGACAATATACCGGAGGTAAGGCAACAAAACACTTATTTAACATTGATCTATATACATGTTTAGCGATATGTCGCTATAGAGGAAGCACACTGTAAATCCAATACATTTACTATAAAATAAGAATCGGTTACACAAACAGATTGTGTGGACTCCCTGTGGTTTCAACAACAGCGAACAAAACGACAAAAACAACAAAAACGGACAGACAAACAAAAAAAACAGCATCATCACGAACAACAAACAAACAAACAAACAAACTGAATTGAAAACAGCAATCTAGTCATAGTTCCGAGATTAAGCTTTCGACTTATTGCCTCCGCAGGGATTTCGCCCAGAAGGTGAAATCCCGAGGAGGCACTCTAGTAACTCGCGCGTATATTATGGAAAGTACTTACAGTTGAAACATACAGTCAGTATGCCAGAAAAAAAAATCTCGATTTGCTTGAACAGGGGCCGCGAGGAATCGGTAGGTAACTGTTTGCGCCCGCAAGTACGTAGCCTGTTCCAAGCGTTCAGATTGTGGAGAGCGGCGCGAAGTAAAGAAAGCGATGAAAAGTAGCGGAGGACTGGGGAGGGAGGTGCGGGAATGCTGGTAAGAAGCATTCCGGTATACCAGATCCTGGTATACCCTCTGATTGGTTGATTTTGACAGTTTTTGTCAATAGTGGAGCGTCTTCGATCACAGAGAGAAATGCGATATGGCGTTGATGACAGACTCTACGTACCGTCATGCAGAATTCGAACTCGCAATAAACACAGCGCTGAGTGACTTTCCAAACGTGGAGGCCAAACGCTGAGAGCAAAGAAACTGTTTGAAACACCTAGTCGGCAGGATAGATGTCTTCGCAAAAATAAGTTCCCGCAAGAAAAAAAAAAAAAAAAGAAGAAGAAGAAGAAGAATACGGCAAACATTTTTTTTTCCAAAAATTTACCCCAGAGTAAATATTCTCAAACTTAAATTCGCTCCACAAAAATACAGTACAAATAAAGAAGTCATGTCTGTTCGTTTTTTGCAATCGAATGAAAAACGAACGTATATCTATTTTATGTGTTTTACACAGGGTACGCAAAACGTAGTGTTGTTTTAACATATGTATTTCCATTGCACGTACTCAATAAAAACGGACAAAATATTGTCAATGATTTGCCCGGGACTCTCTTTCTTTCGCAAAAAATCAGTTCCCAGTAAGAAAAACCAGTCTGTCCAAATGGCAAAAATTAGTTCCCGCAAAACACAAAAAATCACGCCAATCGCCAATCTTCAAAAATAAACTCCCGCAAAAATTTCGTGCCACACGGTAGTAAGAACATTCATCGACTGTCCGTTGGACAAGAAAACGTCGAGGATGTTCGTAAAAGGCAGATCCAGATCGACTTCATGATGATGGTGATGACTTCATGACGATGATGATGACGATGATAACGATTATGATGATGATGTTGATGATGATGATGATGGTGATAATGATGATGATGATGATGATGATGTTGATAATAATGATGTGCATTACAAAAAAGGATAATTCCGCGGTTACTTTATAATGGCCAATCACATCACTTACCATTGCTTTCCTTTCCTTAATCGATTCAGTGATGTCCTTCCAGCAAGTACCGAAGTCATCCACCTGGTCTCGGATCCCCTTAGCCGTTGCATCGTGGTACTCAGCGTCTTTGATCAGCTTTTCTCCAGTCTCATGCAATGAGTCCAATTGTCCCTCGTGGCTTTCCATTTCTTTTTCCGTTGTCTGAGAGATAAAGTGACGAGGGACGCATTAGACGCGCCGATTTCAGTCTGCTAGTTAAGTGAACCCTAAATCAGGCGACACTGTTCCGTCGCACTTAAAATTTTTTAACAATTATTAATACCGATATTGCAATTGCTGGTTTTCAGTGTCGCGCTATTCAAAATAGATCAAAATCATAAAATCAAAACCGTTCAATAGATAAAGTCCAGAATCTGGAAAATGAAAGGAGGTATATATACAAAGACCCTCGCCAAGATTCAGGTCAGAGAAATATCCGAAGAAATGTTTTACCCAAACTTATAGAGATTTTAATGGAGACGCCATGCTGGTGCTCACCTGCATGAGCTCCAACATGGCGGACGGAAACAGAAACATCTGATACCGAGTTTTGCTTCCAAAGCGTGAATTTATTCGTCGAGAAACTCATAAACATTAAAGTAATACTTTTTCTAATACATGGACTGTTTAGAAAACAAATTTCCTGAAATAAGTCAATACATTTTTTTAACTTACATGACAGCCCTTTTGGCCGTCATGTAAATGCCGCGTCACGCAAAAGCTTAGAAATTCAAGCGTACTCTATCACAAAACCAAGAACCCTTTTGAAGCGAAAAATTGTATGGAAATTAGTTTTCAGCTGCTCTAATGCATCGTGAAAGTAAAAACTCGGTAGGATCGATAGTTTTTTAGTTTGAATTTTAGTGACGGCATGTAAAAACCAACAATAACCTGGGGTTGTGGAAACGACTTCTAAATACGAAATGAATGATCTTTAAGGATTGCTGATAATCGTTCTTGGAAACTGGCCACATCTTTTTAAGAGTGGAACCACTTTTTGTAAATTCGAACATTATTTTCTTGTTATTCATAATGGCGTGGCGTGAACAAAGGCATTCGAATTTTTTTATTCCACAAGTAATCTGTTTTCATTAAAATTTTTTGATGGTCCCCCCAGTTGTAAACTCATCCAAGTTTATTTAAAATCAAAAACATTTCTTTAGTCAGTTCTTGGTTCTTTAAGCGAAGAGTATTTCACTCCGTTCAAGAAGAGGAGATGAAAAGAAAAATGACCTTAGGAATTACAAGGCATCAATGGTATGAAATAATCACTCTTACCTCAAGCAGATTTAAATGCATCGTAACTTGTTCTTCATTAGTGATATCTGTTTCTTCAATCAAATCAAAGGTTTGTTCTTTACTTGAAAGCCAGGAAAGCAACGCAGCTTCTTCTTCACGTAAATTTTCCCAGTCAATAAGAGCCTGGTTAAGCTTCTCCTTCCACTCTTCCGCCCAGTTCCACACAGCCGCCCAACGCTCGCTTAATACCTGAAGTTATAAACCTGGAGGTGAAATAGGTTTTAAAACCTGGCGGGTACTCAACAAAGTTTTATAAGAGGAGGCTTCGCCCCGAGGTCCAAACATTTACCCTTTGATACTTCATTTTTTTGCGGAAAAGTTATCCCTTTAGTATACCTTCTTCTATGACTAGACTCGAGTTATTCACAGCCGTAAAATGCATATGTTATTCCTTTTTATAGACCAAATTTACAAAATTCCCTTCCCTTATACTTCACGCCTCTCATATACCTGAAACCAGAAAAAGGTACTCCTTTCAGGCGGAGCCTTCCGGTATAGGCCACTATAGGGAGTGCCCCCCCCCCCAGGGGAGGGGGGGGGTTGTGGTCCAACAATACAGCTTTTTTATGTTGAAAATACCTTGACCCAGTCCCTTATGGTTTCATCCAAAGCTGGGTGTTCCAAGTCCATATCCAGTATCATGTTTGCCATCGAGTAATTTGACAGTTCTTCTTGAAACGCCTACAGAACAGCAGTAGAGAAACATGAAATTCGTGCGGCCATTTTATAGCCAACTCATAATAATATAACTGCAAGACACAGTCAATTCCCTATTAACGGACAACTTTAAAAAAAAACTGAGAGCTTATGGTATGGACACATACGGCCACATACTCAACCTACTTTTGAAATGGCTCCTGGGTTCAAACCTTTCACAGAGAGATTTTAATTAGAGATATTTCAGATATTTAATAGCAAGAGTCTAAGATGACAATGGCATATGTTATTGTTAATAATTCAATGAATCCTGGTGAAAGTAAACGTTTCACTGTTATGCAATACATACATAATGCGAAGACCATTGTATGCTATATTTTCAAACAAGTGAGTTGTGAGCAAGCCACTTTGAGGTGTCTAAGAATTGGGTCACTTAATGAATGTTTATCACGTACTTCGTCTTAATTGAGCATAACGTGATGGCCCGCGATCATGCATGTTCTCCCTTACCGCCTATGTAGTAAACACACATGCATGTACCTGATGCTCCCAGACTTGCTGTTGCACTCTCTTATAGGTTGGTTCTATCACATCATCCAATGCTATTCGAGACTCAGCTCGCAATAACCAACCATTCATCCGTTCCAAATGTTGTCTTCGTAAAATAAGATATAGATCCAACAACCTGAAAATCAGGAGAACAAAAATTGTGTTACTTGTTTAATATCCTAGTTAAGTGCCATCTGCAAGAAGAAAAGTCATATTTTACAACAAAAAACTATTGAACTTATTTCTAAGGAACGACGATGGTATTATCACAGATGGTTACAACACGTGTGATACAAATTTGGCTCTTAAGAAGCAGTAAACACGGGGCATACCTTTGATGCTCTCTGTTAATATTTTCCTTTATAGTTGTGATCCTTATGACTGTTACTTCAATTCTTTCATAAAAGTATTCTCCATGTGCTCTGTCAAAGCGTGTGTCTTTTATTAATTGTCTTCCTTCCTCCAGAACATCATATGTGTCAGATTCTACTGACGTAAAATGGCTGAGTACCTCCTGAGACATGAATCAGATAAAAAGGAAATCAACCAGCTTCTATGGGGCTGTCCACTCTTTTGTGCCCACGAACCAGTGTCTGGGTACAGGTACAAAATGGTGTTGTGTTCATACCATGAGTACCCGATATGTAACTATGTACATAGTTAATTCCAGTCAGATGCCTTTTTTGAATTGTAGCTTAGCAGCGAGAACAAATCAGTGGACTGCCTCAAAAGTAGAAAAACAGTGTGCACACTAGTTAAAGGTGCTCACTTTTTCGCCTGAGTACAAGGCTCAATCTTAACTTAGGCACCGGCACCGTGCCCGAATTCTAGCGTAGGTACTTCAAAAAAGGCTGTGTTCACATTAGTGCAATGTGCCTGGGTACCAAGTGTAAATGCTGCCTTAGTGACATTTATAGCGAATTGGCACAGAACACATTAGTCTGTAAACTATCAAATGGATTTATTACTAACGGCGAGCAGCGACCTTTCTAGAAATATCGGTGAAAAACACATGATTTCAGTGCTTTTTCGCGCAAAATCCAGGTGCCACGCTTTATTTGGACAAATAAGTTGGAAAATATATCGCATGGTAACTGCGAAATTGAACCATGATAGGTTATTTTAAAAGGAGAAATAGATGACATTCAATTTCGAGTAGCTTGCAAATTATATCTGCAAAAAAGGTCAGTTTTCAAATAGGGAAACAAAATTCGCCTAACATTAAGGGAGCGGGAGGGGTGGGGGTATCTTAACTTCTATTGGAAGAAAAGATGCTTTGTTACCTTGTGCTGATCCAAAGCATTCTTAGTGGATTTCAAGTCCATGGAATCCTTGTCTGAGTTCTTAACACTGCATTCGAAATCGGATAGGCTTTGATCCACAGTATCAAACTTCTTCTTTAGATAATCCACTAACTTATTGGACCTGTTGTCAACCCACCAGAACAGAAACGTAAATAAAATAAGAAAAAAAGACGAAACAACGTGACTCAGATCATCTTACGAACTAAGACGCCGGGACATACTTGGAGACAATCCAGTCAATATTGTTGAGGCCGGACAAGTGGGAGTACTCGATAGAGAATACAAGGAGAAAATTCTTCTCCAGAAACTGTTTACATGAAATTTAACGAGTTTGAATTCATGTTCTATCAAGTGGCGACAAAGTAAAACGAATCTGTGTGTGTTCCATTGGAAAGATCTGGATAGGCATCACATCAAAGGAACCGATGAATCCACCCTGGGAAAGGACTGATTGACTCATTTGATGTACCATGATCTGAGTGATCTAGGATGGTCGATCCTTATCCTGATCGTCCCAATGACCATGGAATGGAACCCACCCTTAAATTCGGTGTGTTCGACTCAGTGCTAAAGAGGGAGAATGCTGTAAAGACATGTCCCGCACACAACAATTTCCTGGTCTTCACCGGTGTGTGTTAGTATTTCAGTGCATGTGTCAGTTCATACTAAGTGATTAGATTAAATAAGGTACTCTGCCATATGTATCGGAGAGTATTAATGTATAACAACTGCGCTACTTTCTACGTTCAGTAGCCCAAAGTTCTTTTTTCAAACATGTTTTAAAGGGAGAAAGATGACTTTTTAGTCAGTGACACAGGCGACCCGGAAGAAAGAAAAATGTTTCAAAGTAACTACATTTTCTTGGACCCTTTTTTGATAGCTTAAGTGATCGGAAACCTGAGATAATAAAGCCAAAATTACGATAATTTTCGCTTTTGTAGACTAGTAAACTCGAAGTACCATTTGGCTTTCTGAGAACGCAGTCCTTTAAACTAATTTACGAATATGTGAACCATATTTTTGAATACATGTTTGAAACATGATGCAGTCAGACTTAAACAAATGGATAAACCACACAATACACTGTGCTACTAGTTATATTACCAGCTAATTAAAATAAAGTGATCATACAAAATACTAGTACTCAAACTTTACTGGTTATGAACTCTGAAGTTTCGATTAGTAGTTCAGTTTGCTTGTGATGGTGCGAAAAGAGAAGCAAACCTTGTCTTACCCACTATTGTCTCGTTTCCCTTCCAAATTGATCTCAATTTGAGTCATGTATCTAAAAAGTAGGGAGCAATCGTTGGGTTTGACAAACGGGTAATCTTCATTGCGATATCTGTTAAGGGCCATACTAGCGTCATTCCACCGCTTGTAGAACGGCTTGGTGACTCTTTTCAAGTAATAATTTGACTTTTTGTCGATTTCACTGCTAAGCAAGTCTTCCAGCCTTTTGACTTCGTCAACCTTAGGCTGATTTTTTTCTCTTTCTCCGCATTCAATCTGCAGAAATGATAATAAAAAAAAAGTATTTGCGGTATTAATAAGGGAAATGAGCAACTAAAAAAGCTATTTTAAATAATAGATCAAAGAATGTTTGCATATGGGTACCCAGCCTTCGTCCCAAACGTAATCCAACTGTGGTTAGTAACGTCTGCGAAGCAGAGCCTATTCGGACTCAACGAATTACCGCAAATACGTTTCAAATTTCCTTGACCGACAAATCGACAACGAGATTTTTAACAGGCCAGTCATGGCGGGTACTCAAATGATGGTATTTGGGTGGGGGCCCAGAACGAGGATTTTGTCGCTATATCGCAGACAGACTTAACCAGAAGTTCAGTTTCGTCTGCGGAGCAGTCTAGGTAGACCTTATACCTAATTAAAGGAAATTAACGCTCCATGAAGCTAAGCTCTTGGAAATTAACGCGACTTGAATGAAGGCGAATCTAGTGGAAAACGACTTTCATATAAAGAATTTAATGCGAAAGGGAGGGTAAAAAAAAAACAAAAAACAAAAAAAAAAACACAAATTAACACAACGCTCTCAAACAAACAAATCTTCGAAACAAGACAAAACAAAGTTAAACGTAAAATTTAAAATGGAAACTTTGTTCGTGGTAATTTCTTAAACGTACAAAGAGAGTCAAGGGATTAAATCTGGCCACTTCAAGGGTTCTTTAAAGTTTCACTGTTACTGGTGCATCTCCACCCTGATAGAATACTCTAGAATACTCTAGGTGTCAACAATGTCAGAAATGTATCCAAAGTAATGAAAAGAAGGGGTCGCGGGAATAACTCTCCAATTAATTAAAGGCGCGGAAGTTAACGTTTCAAGAAATTAACACAACTTGAATGAAATTCGCCTTAATTTCATGAAGCGTTAACTTCAAGCAAAGATTTGTATCCCCGGTAAGGGTATTGGTGTTTTCAAGTATTGTTTCAAAAACGAGCAGGGGTGTTTAATCAGGTTTAAAAATTCGAGGCGAAGCCGAGTGTTTTCAGACCTGATAATACACGAATGCGAGTTCATTGAACGGCTTCAAAATCTCTGTAATAAAGATCAACTCATTCTTACATTAATATTTAGATTTAGGGTTATTTTGGTCTAAAAAATTGGACGTAAAGTTTAGCCGTGTCTTTATCAGATATAAAGACACTCATTAAACATGAATTTCTTTTGATTTTTTTCTTTATGAATTAGGAATTAGTTTTTGGTTGCGTTATTCTACCTTAACGCAGAAACTGGATGCAGTTGTAATCTGTAACTGAAAATTATGTCAGCTTATTTTATAGCACTTTATTCTGACCTCAATCTTTTCTTGTATTTCGGTTTCTCTTTGTGGATCGTCTTGCAAACTAGCGAACTTGATGAATTTTTCTGCCTCGTCCAACCAAGCTCTGACTTCCTTCATTAAAATTCCCATTCTTTTCACCTTGTTTTGGGCTTCCAGAAGCTAGAATACAAAAATGGTCCATGTTTCAACACAGGGCTCCCACACAACCTGTTTGTGTAACCAATTGCAATGTTATAGTAAATGTAACGTCTATATCGGTATACCACTAAATATGTATATAGGCCAATGTTAAAGAAATGTTATATTACCTTACCTGCGGTATATTGTCGTCCTTTTGCCTCAGAGGAACAGTAAACGGCCAACTCAAAATCCTTCCAAATCGCTCGAAATAACTCTTTCGAGTGAAAAGTGCGACAATACACCAAAGGTAAGGCAACACTATGTATTTAACATTGATCAATATACATGTTCAGCAATATATCGCAATACAGGAAGCAAACGGTAAATACAATACATTTACTATAAGGTAAAAATCGGTTACACAAACCGATTGTCTGGACTCCCTGTGGTTTCAACAACAACGAACAAAACGACAGCAACAAACGAAACGAATGGACAAACAAAAATTCACGAACAGCAATTTAGTCATAGTTCCGAGGTTATATTAAGCTTTCGACTTATATTATTTACTATGTATGAAAACCAATCCATAATGCCTTGCTTAACCTTAATATAGTATTGTTCTGGACGCAATCTTAAATAATGCTTAAAAGAAATCATTTTGAAACTGGGCATCAGACCGTTATTTTACGGTCGTTTGAGCACTGCAGGTTGACCGGCTATTGCTACATGGCTACAACCCGAACATTTAAATTATGTTCCGTTTAACCGTTAAATAACAGGAGCATAATCAGTCTACCGAGCGCGAGCGGCACAACATTTTTACGAGTTGTAATGTTTGCGATTTTTCCAGCGATCCGCAAAAATAAGTTCCGGCAAAAAAAAAAAAACAAAACTAAATAGTATTAATACTAATAATAATAATAATAATAATAATAGTAATAATAATAATAATAATGATATGATTATTGATATGCTTTAAGGTGACAGCGCGATGCTGTTAGTGAGTTCTTCACTTCTTGTGTGCCTATCATTACTTGGCTGTGTAGCCGCGTGATGCGGTTCCAGTCGAGACCCACAAATTGGCCCTTGCTCACCATAGAGTCTCCAGTAGCTCAAGTGGTTAGAGCATCCGACTAGATCACGGAGGGTCGTGGGTTCAAATCCCATCTGGGACTCGGATTTTTTTTTTTTTCCGAGTCCTCCTCAAATTAATATCATGTTGTTGTTGTTTCATCTTTAATATACTCACTTTGGAGGTTGGTTGGCCGCATCTTTGATATGCTTTAAGGTGACAGCGCGATGCTGTTAGTGAGTTCTTCACTTCTTGTGTGCCTATCATTACTTGGCTGTGTAGCCGCGTGATGCGGTTCCAGTCGAGACCCACAAATTGGCCCTTGCTCACCATAGAGTCTCCAGTAGCTCAAGTGGTTAGAGCATCCGACTAGATCACGGAGGGTCGTGGGTTCAAATCCCATCTGGGACTCGGATTTTTTTTTCCGAGTCCTCCTCAAATTAATATCATGTTGTTGTTGTTTCATCTTTAATATACTCACTTTGGAGGTTGGTTGGCCGCATCTTTGATATGCTTTAAGGTGACAGCGCGATGCTGTTAGTGAGTTCTTCACTTCTTGTGTGCCTATCATTACTTGGCTGTGTAGCCGCGTGATGCGGTTCCAGTCGAGACCCACAAATTGGCCCTTGCTCACCATGGAGTCTCCAGTAGCTCAAGTGGTTAGAGCATCCGACTAGATCACGGAGGGTCGTGGGTTCAAATCCCATCTGGGACTCGGATTTTTTTTTCCGAGTCCTCCTCAAATTAATATCATGTTGTTGTTGTTTCATCTTTAATATACTCACTTTGGAGGTTGGTTGGCCGCATCTTTGATATGCTTTAAGGTGACAGCGCGATGCTGTTAGTGAGTTCTTCACTACTTGTGTGCCTATCATTACTTGGCTGTGTAACCGCGTGATGCGGTTCCAGTCGAGACCCACAAATTGGCCCTTGCTCACCATAGAGTCTCCAGTAGCTCAAGTGGTTAGAGCATCCGACTAGATCACGGAGGGTCGTGGGTTCAAATCCCATCTGGGACTCGGATTTTTTTTTTTTTCCGAGTCCTCCTCAAATTAATATCATGTTGTTGTTGTTTCATCTTTAATATACTCACTTTGGAGGTTGGTTGGCCGCATCTTTGATATGCTTTAAGGTGACAGCGCGATGCTGTTAGTGAGTTCTTCACTTCTTGTGTGCCTATCATTACTTGGCTGTGTAGCCGCGTGATGCGGTTCCAGTCGAGACCCACAAATTGGCCCTTACTCACCGTAGAGTCTCCAGTAGCTCAAGTGGTTAGAGCATCCGACTAGATCACGGAGGGTCGTGGGTTCAAATCCCATCTGGGACTCGGATTTTT
This sequence comes from Porites lutea, assembly GCF_958299795.1. Lineage (NCBI taxonomy): Eukaryota > Metazoa > Cnidaria > Anthozoa > Scleractinia > Poritidae > Porites > Porites lutea. The sequence continues at coordinate 57,533,895 of NC_133201.1, read as the reverse complement.
TTTTCCGAGTCCTCCTCAAATTAATAATAATAATAATAATAATAATAATAATAATAACGATAATAAAATACCGCTAACATTTTTCCCGCAAAAATTTTCTCGAACTTAAATTCGCTACACAAAAGTACAGTACAAATAAGGAAGTCGTGTCTGTTCGTTTTAGTAATCGAATGACAAAGAAAAGTAACTTTATAAAAGTTACTTTATAATGGCCAATCACATCACTTACCATTGCTTTCCTTTCCTTAATCGATTCAGTGACGTCCTTCCAGCAAGTGCCGAAGTCATTCACCTGGTCAAAGATCCCCTTAGCTGTCGCATCATGGTACTCAGCGTCTTTGATCAGCTTTTCTTCAGTCTCACGCAATGAGTCTAATCGTTCCCCTTGTCGGCTTTCCATTTCTTTTTCCATTGTCTGAGAGACAAAGTGAAGAGGGACGCATTAGACGCGCCGATTTCTTATGCTAGTTAACTGAACCCTAAATCAGGCGACACTGTTCCGTCGCACTAAAATTTCTAACAATTATTTATACTGATGTTGTAATAACCTGGGGCTCCGTCGTCTCCTAACTGACGAAAATGAATTATATTTAAGGATTGTTGATAATCGTTCTTGAAAACTGGCAACATCTTTTTAAGAGTGGAACCACTTTTTATAGATTCTAACATTATTTTCTTGTTATTCATAACAGCGTGAAAAAAGGCATTCTACTCCGTTTCTATTTCACTCGGCCTCAAGAGGAGGACACGGAAAGAAAAATGACCTTAGGAATTAATAAGCATCAATGGCATGAAATTATCACCGTTTCTTTGGGTTTTTCATGTGAATGGTCGAGAATAGATAGAAATTACTTATAACTGAAATGAAATGTTCTTACCTCGAGCAGATTTAAATTCATCGTAACTTGTTCTTCGTTGGTGATATCTGTTTCTCCAATCAAATCAAAGGTTTGTTCTTTACTTGAAAGCCAGGAAAGCAACGCAGCTTCTTCTTCACGTAAATTTTGCCAGTCAATTAGAGCCTGGTTAAGCTTCTCCTTCCACTCTTCCGCCCAGTTCCACACAACCGCCCAACGCTCGTTTAATACCTGTATGGCCGCAATAGAATGGAAAGTTTCCTCCTAGTTATAAACCTGCCAGTGAAATAGTGTTTTAAACCTGGCGGATACGCAGCAAAGTTTTATAAGAGGGGGCTCCTCCCCGAGGTCCAACCCCTTACTCCTTGATACTTCATTTTTGGCAGAAAGAGTTTCCCTTTCGTATGTATACCTTCTATTGACAATTAGTATAATTACATTGATGATTATCGAAAATAGAGCGCTGTGATTGGCTAGGAACTTTGCTTTATCCCGTTATAATCACCGCGCGGTGATTATAACATTGAAGGCTGGCAGTTTTCAAAATGGCAGCCAGATTTGTTGATGTTTCGGAGTCAGAAATTGATCAATAATTTTATTTTCTCGAATAATCATCAACGTATTTATACTAAAACAATTAGTCGCCTCAGGCGACGTGAAAATCGGCGAATAGTTACCTAGGCGAAGTCGAGGTGACTATTCGCGGATAGGTGACTATTCGCCGATATTCACGTAGCCTTCGGCGACTAATCGTTCAATGATACTCCTTTCACATACCTAGTTTTAAGAATGTTGCATCGCTTTTAACCACAGTAAATGTACTCTCTTTAAGATATGACTAGACTCGAGTTATTTACAGCCGTAAAATGCATATGTCATTCCTTTATATAGATCAAATTTACAAAATTCCCTTCCCTTATACTAAACAACCCTCTCATATACCTGAAGCCTGGAAAAGGTACTCCTTCAGGGCGGAGCTTTCCCGTATAGGCCACTATATTGAGTGTACCTAGGAGAGGGGTGGGGGGGGGGGGGGGGGGGCGAATGTGGTCCAAAAATAATGCTATTTTATGTTGAAAATACCTTGACCCAGTCCCTTATGGTTTCATCCAAAGCTGGGTGTTCCAAGTCCATATCCAGCATCATGTTTGCCATCGAGTAATTTGACAGTTCTTCTTGAAAAACCTACAGAACAGCAGTGGAGAAACATGAAATTCGTGCAGCTTTTTTATAGCCAACATATAATAATATAACGTCAAGACACAGTCAATTCCCTATTAACGGACATTTTTAAAAGACCGAGAGCTTCCTGGTATGGACACGTACGGCCACATTGTAAAATTGGCCCCCGGTTGATCCTCAATCATTTCCTTGCCTTTCTTTGAGACAGACACCTCCAAAATGGCGAAACTTCGCCCGTTTCAAAGGCGTCGTTTTCCTAAGAGAGTTGACCGCACAACTGGAGCTCCGTAACAAATTTACTACACTCTACAGGTTTATAGAAATGTACTGGTGAGTTTAATATTACAGACATTTATATTAATATCAGAGAGTTTTTGATTAGATATATTTTAAATATTTAATAGCAAGAGTCTCAGATGATAATAGGATATGTTATTGTTACTAATTCAATTAATTCTGTTGAAAGTAAACGTTTCACTGTTATGCACTACATGCATAATGCGAAGACCAGTGTATCCTTTATATTCAAACAAGTGAGTTTTGAGCAAGCCACTTTGAAGTGTATGAGAATTGGGTCACTTAGTGACTAAATATCACGTACTTTGTCTTAATTGGGCATTACTTTATGTCCTGTGATCATGCATGTTCTCCCTTACGCCTATGTAGTAAACACACATGCATGTACCTGATGCTCCCAGACTTGCTGTTGCACTCTCTTATAGGTTGGTTCTATCACATCATCCAGTGATATTCGAGACTCAGCTCGCAATAGCCAATCATTCATCCGTTCCAAGTGCTGTCTTAGTAAAATAAGATATAGATCGAACAACCTGAAAAACAGGAGGACAAAAATTGTGTTACTTTTTTAATATCCTAGTTAAGTGCCATCTGCAAGAAGAAAAGTCATACTTTAAAACAAAAAACTATTGGACTAGAAACGACGATGGTATTATCACAGATGGTTACAACACGTGTGATACAAATTTGGCTCTTAAGAAGCAGTGAACACGGGGCATACCTTTGATGCTCTCTTTTAATATCTTCCTTAATAGTTGTTATCCTTTTGACTGTTACTTCAATTCTTTCATAAAAGTATTCCCCATGTGCTCTGTCAAAGCGTGTGTCTTTTATCAATTGTCTTCCTTCCTCCAGAACATCATATGTGTCAGATTCTACTGACGTAAAATGGTTGAGTACCTCCTGAGATACGAATCAGATAAAAAGGAAATTAACCAGCTTCTATGGGCCTGTCTACTCTTTGTGCCCGGGAACCAGTGTCTGGGTACAGGTACAAAATGGTGTTGTGTTCATACCATGAGTACCCGATATGTAACTGTGTACATAGTTAATTTCAGTCAGACGCCATTTTTGAGTTGAAGCTTAGCAGCGAGAACAAAGCAGTGGACTGCCTCAAAGGTACAAAAACAGTGTGTACACAAGTCCCCGGTGCTCACTTTTGCACCTGAGTACAAGGGCTCCATCTTAACTTAGGCAACGGCACCGTGTCCAAATTCTAGCGCAGGTACTTCAAAAAAGGCTGTGTTCACATTAGCGCACTGTGCCCGGGTACCAAGTGTGAATGCTGCCTTAGTGACATTTATAGCGAATGGGCACAAAACACGGTAGTCTGTAAACTATCAAATGGATTTAATATTGACGACGAGCAGCGACCTTCCTAGAAATATCGGTGGAAAACACATGATTTCAGTGCTTTTTCGCGCAAAATCCAGGTGCCATGCTTTATTTGGACATATACGTGGCAAAATATGTCACATGGTAACTGCGAAATTGAACGATGATAGGTTATTTTAAAAGGAGAAATAGATGACATTCAATTTCGAGTAGCTTGCAAATTATATCTGCAAAAAAGGTCAGTTTTCAAATAGGGAAACAAAATTCGCCTAACATTAAGGGAGCGGGAGGGGTGGGGGTTTCTAAACCTCTATTGGAAAAAAAATTGCTTCGTTACCTTGTGCTGATCCAAAGCATTCTTAGTGGATTTCAAGTCCATGAAATCCTTGTCTGAGTGCTTAATACTGCATTCCAAATCAGATAGGCTTTGATCCAAGGTATCAAGCTTCTTCTTTAGATAATCCACTAAATCGTTGGACCTGTTGACAACCCACCAGAACAGAAGATATACAAAATCAGAAAAAAAGACGAAACAACGTGACTCAGATCGTCTTACGTACTAAGACGCTGGGACATACTTTTGGAGACAATCCAGTCAATATTGTTGAGGCCAGACAAGTGGGAGTACTCAATAGACAATACACGGACAAAATTCTTCTCCAGAAACAGTCTATTAAATGGCGACAAAGTAAAACGAATCTGTGTGTGTTCCATTGGAAAGATCTGGATAGGCATCACATCAAAGGAACTGATGAATCCACCCTGGGAAAGGACTGATTGACTCATTTGATGTACCATGATCTGAGTGATCTAGGATGGTCGATCCTGATCCTGATCGTCCCAATGACCATGGAATGGAACCCACCCTTAAATTCGGTGTGTTCGACTCAGTGCTAAAGAGGGAGAATGCTGTAAAGGCATGTTCTGCACACAACAATTTCCTGGTCTTCACCGGTGTGTGTTAGTATTTCAGTGCATGTGTCAGTTCATATTAAGTGATTAGATTAAATAAGGTACTCTGGCATATATATCGGAGAGTAGCAATGTATAACAACTGCGCTACTTTCTACGTTCAGTAGCCCAAAGTTCTTTTTCCAAACATGTTTTAAAGGGAGAAAGATGATTTTTTAGTCAGTGACACAGGCGACCCGGAAGAAAGAAAAATGTTTCAAAGTAACTACATTTTCTTGGACCCTTTTTTGATAGCTTAAGTGATCGGAAACCTGAGATAATAAAGCAAAAAATACGATAATTTTCGCTTTTGTAGACTAGTAAACTCGAAGTACCATTTGGCTTTCTAAGAACGCCGTCCTTTAAACTAGTTTGCAAATGGTTGAGCCATATTTTTGAATACATGTTTGAAACATGATGCGGTCAGACTTAAACAAATGGATAAACCACATATACACTGTGCCACTAGTTACCAGCTAATTAAAATAAAGTGATCATACAAAATACTAGTACTCAAACTTTACTGGTTATGAACTCTGAAGTTTCGATTAATAGTTCAGTTTGCTTGTGATGGTGCGAAAAGAGAAGCAAACCTTGTCTTACCCACTATTGTCTCGTTTCCCTTCCAAATTGATCCCAATTTGAGTCATGTATCTAAAAAGTGGGAAGCAATCGTTGGGTTTGACAAACGGGTAATCTTCATTGCGATATCTGTTAAGGGCCATACTAGCGTCATTCCACCGCTTGTAGAAGGGCTTGGTGACTCTTTTTAAATAATAATTTGACTTTTTGTCGATTTCACTGCTGAGCAAGTCTTCCAGTCTTTTGACTTCGTCAACCTTAGGCTGATATTTTTCTCTTTCTTCGCATTCAATCTGCAGAGATGATAATAAAAAAAAAAGTATTTGCGGTATTAATAAGGGAAATGAGCCACTAAAAATAAAGCTATTTTAAATAATATGTGTACCTAGCCTTCGTCGCAAACGTAATCCAACTCCGGTTAGTAACGTCTGCGAAGCAGAGCCTTTTCGGACTCAACGAATTTCCAAATGCGTTTCGAATTTCCTTCACCGACAAATCGACGAGATTTTTAACAGGCCAGTCATGGCGGGTACTCAAATGCTGGTATTTGGGTGGAGGCCCAGAACGAGGATTTTGGCGCTATTTTGAAGACAAACTTAACCAGAAGTTCAGTTTCGTCTGCGGAGCAGTATAGGTAGACCTTATACCTTATTATAGGAAATTAACGCTTTATGAAATTAAGAGAGCAGCATGATATGGAGCCTGAAGACATCGCACAAAGTTTTAGAATCTTAAGAAAGTGTCAGAACCAATTTGACTGTCTTATTTTTGAAATGTTTTTTATCCAAGAACTGAAACCGACGCTTAACAAACAGTGCGATTCAATTCGCGCCAAATTATTTGTTTAGAGTAGTTCTTGTTAACATTGTTTTATTTCCATTGTTTTTTGACTTTATAAATATTTTTAAGCACTTTTTACATTTTTACATATTTTATCACATTTTAGCGTTCACCACATTTTTATCTATTATAACTTGTTTTTAACTTATTCATGCTAATTTAGAGAACTTTTATACACTTGAAAATGACCTGGGAGAGGTCGAAACGTCGTGATTTTTTTATCGCTAATATTTATCTCAAAATATGAAATTAAGGTCTTGGAAATTAACGCGACTTGAATTGAGGCTAATCTAGTGGAAAACGACTTTCGTGTAAAGAACTTAATGCGAAAGGGAGGGTAACAAAAAAAACATGCAAAATTAACGTAACGCTCTCAAAGAAACAAAACTTCGAGACAAAATAAACAAAATTAAAGGTATAATCTGAAATGGAAACTTTGTTCGCAGTAATTTCCTTAAAGGTACCAAAAGGGGGAAGGGATTAAATCTGGCCACTTTAAGGGTTCTTCTTCAAAGTTTCAAGTTACTGGTGGATCTCCACCCTGATAAAATACTCCTCTTTCTTAGGTGTCAAGAATGTCAGAAGTGTATTCAAAATAACAAAAATAAAGGGTCGTGGGAATAACTCTCCACTTAATTCAGGCGCGGAAATTAACGTTTCAGGAAATTAACACAACTTAAATGAAATTCGCGTTAATTTCATGAAGCGTTAACTTTAGAAAAATATATATATATATATTGGAATATTTCGTTTGTTTTGTTTCTTTGTATGGCTATTCAATTGGAGTCCCTGTTCTAGCTAGATTAGCCACGTACAAATCCACTAAAAGCAAAGATTTGTACCCCTGGTGAGGGTATTGCTGTTTTCAAGTACTGTTTCAAAAACGAGCAGGGGTGTATATTCAGGGTTATAAATTCCATGCGAAGCCGAGTGTTTTTAGACCTGATAATACACGACTGCGACTGCGAGTTTGGCGTTATTTTGGTCTAAAAATTTGGACTTAAAGTTTAGCCGTGTCTTTATCAGATAGAAAGACACTCATTAAACATGAATTTCTTTTGATTTTCTTCTTTATGAATTATTAATTACTTTTAATTGCGTTATTCCGCTTAACGCAAAAACTGGATTCAGTTGTAATCTGTAACTAAAAATAATGTCAGCTTATTTTATAGCACTTTATTCTGACCTCTATTTTTTCTTGTATCTCGGTTTCTTTTTGTGGATCCTCTTGCAAACTAGCGAGCTTGATGAATTGTTCTGCCTCGTCCAACCAAGCTCCGACTTCCTTCATTAAAATTCCCATTCTTTTAACCTTCTTTTGGGCTTCCTGAATCTAGAATACAAAAAAAGTCCATCTTTGAACACAGGGCGTCCACACAACCTGTTTGTGTAACCGGTTGTAATTTTATAGTAAATGTAAGGGATTTTCCGTTTGCTTCATCTATAGCGATATACCACTAAATATGCATATAGGTCAATCTTAAATAAACGTTATATTACCTTGCGCAAGGTATTACTGCGAGCCCAAGACACCGATCGCTAAAAAAATGTAAAAACTGCAATACTATCTAACATCACCTGTTGTTTTTAGATTAGTAGTGCAGTTTTTAATTTTCTTTTTAGCGATCTGTGTGTTGGGCCTGCAGTAATTGGCGCTCGCCGTTGCAGTATCCCCGCTTGTACTCCTGTGAATATATGTACATTTTGTTGTTGTTGTTGTTGTTGTTTTTTATCTGCGAAGTTAATGAAATAAAATTTAAAAAATTGTCGTTCTTTTGCCTCAGAGGAACAGGAAACGGCGAACTCAAAATCCTTCCAAATTGCTCAAAACAGCTGTTTTGAGTGAAAAGGGCGGCAATATACCAAAGTAAGGCAATACAACATTTATTTAACATTGATCTATACACATGTTTAGCGATATATCGCTATAGAGGAAGAGCTAGCAAGCAAACGGTAAATCCAATGCATTTACTATAAAATAAGAATCGATTACACAAACAGATTGTGTGAATGCGCTGTGGTTTCAACAACAACGAACAAAACGATAACAGCAACAAAAACGAACAGACAAACAAAAAAAAGACAACAACAAGCAAACTGAAAACAGCAATCTAATCATAGTTCCGAGATTAAGCTTTCGACTTATATTATTTACTCTGTATGAAAACCAATCCATAATGCCTCGCTTAAGCTCAATACTGTATTGTACTGGACGCAATCATTTTGAAACAGGGCATCAGAACGTTTTTTTACGGTCGTTTGAGCACTGCAAGTTTGCCGGCTATTACTGCATGGCTACCCGAAATATTTAAGTTATGTTCCGTTTCACGGTTAAATAGCATGAAAACAATTAGATTACAGCATGGCACAAAATTATTACGGGTTCTAATGCTTGCGATGCTTGCGATTTTTCCAGCGATCCGCAAAATAAATTCCCGCGAAAAAGAAAAAAAAAAATTAGCCCAAAGATTTTTCCAGCAAAAATTTACTCCAGAGTAAATATCCTCTAACTTAAATACGCTACACAAAAAACACAATACAAATAAAGTAGTCGTGCCTGTTCGTTTTTGTAATCGAATGACAAAGAAAAGTAGTCTATTTTATTAGTTTTACATAAGGTACGCAAAACGTAGTGTTGTTTTAAAATATGTATTTCCATTGCACGTAATCAATAAAACCGGACGAAAATATTATCAATGATTTGTCCGCGACTTTCTTTCTTTCGCAAAAAAAAAAAAAACAGCTTCCAGTAAGAAAAACCAATCAAACCTAATCGCAAAAATTAGTTCCCGCAAAACACAAAAAATCCCGCCAATCGCCAATCCTCATATCAAAAATAGGCTTCCGCTTTCGTGCTACACGGTAGTAAGAACAGTCATCGACTGTCGGTTGGATAAGAAAACGTGAAGGATGTTCGTAAAAGGCAGATCCAGATCGACTTCATGATGACGATGATAACGATGATAACGATGATAACGATAACGATGATGATGTGCATTACAAAAAGGATAATTCCCCGGTTACATCATAATGGCCAATCTCATCACTTACCATTGCTTTCCTTTCCTTAATCGAATCAGTGATGTCCTTCCAGGAAGTACCGAAGTCATTCACCTTGTCACGGATCCCCTTAGCCGTTGCATTATGGTACTCAGCGTCTTTGATCAGCTTTTCTCCAGTCTCATGCAATGAGTCCAATCTTCCCTCATGTCCTTCCATTTCTTTTTCCATTGTCTGAGAGACAAAGTGAAGAGGGACGCATTAGACGCGCCGATTTCTTATGCTAGTTAACTGAACCCTTAAATCAGGCGACACTGTTCCGTCGCACTTAAAATTTTAAACAATTATTTATACCGATATTGTAATAACCTGGGGCTGTGGAAACGTCCTCTAACTAACGAAAATGAATTACATTAAGGGATTGTTGATAATCGTTCTTAAAAACTGGCAACATCTTTTTAAGAGTGGAACCACTTTTCATAGATTCTACCATTATTTTCTTGTTATTCATAATGGCGTGAAAAAAGGCATTCAACTTCGTTTTTATTCCACAAATAACCCGTTTTCATTAAAAATTTTTGATGGTCACCTCAGTTGTAAAATCATCAATTTTTTTTTAAATTCATAAACATTTCTTTAATCTGTTCTTGGTTCTTTAAACGAAGAGTATTTCACTCGGCCTCAAGAAGAGGGCACGAAAAGAAAAATGACCTTAGGAATTAAAAAGCATCAATGGTGTGAAATAATCACGGTTTCTTTGGGTTTTTCATGTGAAGGGTCGAGAATCGATAAAGATTATAGATAAGCAAAATGTGTTCTTACCTCGAGTAGATTTAAATGCATCGTAACTTGTTCTTCATTGGTGATATCTGTTTCTCCAATTAAATCAAAGGTTTGTTCTTTGCTTGAAAGCCAGGAAAGCAATGCAGCCTCTTCTTCACGTAAATTTTTCCAAAGAATAAGAGCCTGGTTAAGCTTCCCCTTCCACTCTTCCGCCCAGTTCCACACAGCCGCCCAACGCTCGCTTATTACCTGTAGTTATAAACCTGCTTGTGAAATAGTGTTTCAAACCTGGCGGGTACTCAACAAAGTTTTATAAGAATAGGCTACGCCCCGAGGTCCAACCCCTCACCCTTTGATGCTTCATTTTTGGCAGAAAGGGTATCTGCCCTTTCGTATGTACACCTTCTATTGACAAATGATAGTCCTTTTGCATACTTAAGCGCTGCAAATTTACTCTCTTTAAGATATCACTAGACTCGAGTTATTAACAGCCGTAAAATGCACATGTTATTCCTTTATATAGACCAAATTTACAAAATTCTCTTCCCTTATACTAAACAACCCTCTCATATACCTTAAGCCTGAAAAAGGTACTCCTTTAGGGAGGAGCTCTCCCGTATAGCCCACTATATTGAGTGTACCCAGGGAGAGGGGGGAGGGGGAAATCTGGTCCAAAAATACAGCTTTTTTAATGTTGAAAATACCTTGACCCAGTCCCTTATGTTTTCATCCAAAGCTGGGTGCTCTAAGTCCATATCCAGTATCATGTTTGCCATCGAGTAATTTGACAGTTCTTCTTGAAAAGCCTACAGAACAGCAGTGGAGAAGCATGAAATTCGTGCAGCCATTTTATAGCCAACTTATAATAATATACCGTAAAATTCCGAAAATAGGCTCCTCCATGTATAAGCCCCCTAAACCGGTAACGCAAAAAAACCCTCCCTTAAATTGCCCCTCCAAATATAAGGCCCCCGGGGGCTTGTACTTGGAAAATTGCTCCCAAATACAAAGTAAAACAAAGCAAAAATAGTAAATTTACTTCCAACTATAAGGCTAGCCCAGTGGATTTTGAAACGCAAATTTCCCTGCGTAAATAAGCCCCTCCGAATATAAGCCCCTCAAAAAATAAGCCCCTCAAAAAGGCCCTTTGAAAAATATAAGCCCCAGGGCTTATTTTCGGAATTTTACGGTAACTGCAAGACACAGTCAATTTCCTATTAACGGACAACTTTAAAAGACCGAGAGCTTCCTGGTATGGGCAAGTACGGCCACATTGTAAAATTGGCCCCCGGCTGATCTTCAATCATTTCCTTGCCTTTTTTGGGACACAAACCTCCAAGATGGAGACACGTCGCCGGTTTCAACGGCATCTTTTTCTAAGAGAATTGACCGTACAACTGGAGCTCTATAAACAAATTTATAACACTCTGCAGGTTTATAGAAATGTACTGGTGAGTTTGATTTTAGAGACATTTATATTAATATCAGAGAGATCTTAATTAGAGATATTTCAGATAATTAATAGGAAGAGTCTCAGAGGAAAAGGGCATATCATATTTTTAATAATTCAATTAATCCTGGTGAAAGTAAACGTTTCATTTTATTCATGCGAATACCAGTGTATCTTTTATTTTCAAACAAGTGAGTTGTGAGCAAGCCACTTTGACGTGTAGAATTGGGTCACTTAGTGAATGAATATCGCTTACTTCGTCTTAATTGGGCATTACGTGATTGCCTGCGATATGCATGTTCTCCCTTACCGCCTCTATAGTAAACACACATGCATGTACCTGATGCTCCCAGACTTGCTGTTGCACTCTCTTGTAGGTTGGTTCTATCACATCATCCAATGATATTCGAGACTCAGCTCGCAATAGCCAATCATTCATCTGTTCCAAGTGCTGTCTTAAGAAAATAAGATATAGATCGAACAACCTGAAAAACAGAAGAACAAAAATTGTGTTACCTGTTTAATACTCTAGTTAAGTGCCATCTGCAAGAAGACAAGTCATATCCTGAAACAAAAAACTATTAAACTCATTTCTAAGAAACGACGGTGGTATTATCATGCACAGATGGATACAACACGTGTGATACAAATTTGGCTCTTAAGAAGCAGTGAACACGGGGCATACCTTTGATGCTCTCTGTTAATATCTTCCTTAATAGTTGTTATCCTTATGACTGTTACTTCAATTCTATCATGAAAGTATTCCCCATGTGCTCTGTCAAAGCGTGTGTCTTTTATCAATTGCCTTCCTTCCCCCAGAACATCATATGTGTCGGATTCTACTGACGTTAAATGGTTCAGTACCTCCTGAGATACGAATTAGATAAAAAGAAAATTAACCATCTTCTACGGGCCTGTCCACTCTTTTGTGCCCGGGAACCAGTGTCTAGGTACAGGTACAAAATGATGTTGTGTTCACACCCTGAGTACCCGATATGTAACTGTGTACATAGTTAATTCCAGTCAGACGCCATTTTTGAGACGTAAGCTTAGCAGCGAGTACAAAGCAGTGGAATGCCTTAAAAGTAACAAAAACAGTGTGCACACAAGTTCGCGGTGCTCACTTTGCGCCTGAGTACAAGGGCTCAATCTTAACTTAGGCACCGGCACCGCGCCCGAATTCTAGCGTAGGTACTTTAAAAAAGGTTGTGTTCACATTAGTGCACTGTAGCAAGGCACCAAGTGGAATGCTGCCTTAGTAACATCTATAGCGAATGGGCACAGAACACATTAGTCGGTAGTCTAATTACGCAACTATCAAATGGATTTATTACTAATGACGAGCAGCGGCCTTATAGAAATATCGATGAAAAACACATGATTTCAGTGCTTTTTGCGCAAAATCCAGGTGCCATGCCCTATTTGGACAAATAAATTGCAAAATATGTCGCATGGTAACTGCGAAATTGAATGATGATAGGTTATTTTAAATAGAGGACATACAATTTACCGACTTGCAAACACATCTGCAAAAAGGTCATTTGTCAAATAGGCAAACAAAATTCGCCTAATATTAAGGGAGGGGGTGGGGTGGGGGTATCTTAAACTGCTATTGGAAGAAAAGATGCTTTGTTACCTTGTGCTGATCCAAAGCATTCTTACTGGATTTCAAGTCCATGGAATCCTTGTCTGAGTGCTTAACACTGCATTCCAAATCAGATAGGCTTTGATCCAAGGTATCAAGCTTCTTCTTTAGATAATCCACTAAATCGTTGGACCTGTTGACAACCCACCAAAACAGAAATTTATATATATATATAAAAAAAAGACGAAACAACGTGACTCAGATCGTCTTACGAACTAAGACGCCGGGACATGCTTGGAGATAATCTAGTCAATATTGTTGAGGCCGGACAACTGGGAGTACTCGATAGACAATACACGGACAAAATTCTGCTCCAGAAACAGTTTGCATGAAATTCAACAGCTTTGAATCCATGTTCTATTAAGTGGCGACAAAGTAAATCGAATCTGTGCGTGTTCCATTGGAAAGATCTGGATAGGCATCACATCAAAGGAACCGATGAATCCACCCTGGGAGGGACTGATTGATTCATTTGATGTACCATGATCTGAGTGATCTAAGATGGTCGATCCTGATCCTGATCGTCCCAATGATCATGGAACACACCCTTAGATTTTCGGTGTGTTAAACTCAGTGTTAAAGAGGGAGCATGTTGTAAAGACATGTTCCACTCAACAATTTCCTTGTCTTCACCGGTAAGTGTTAGTATATCAGTGCATGTGTCAGTTCATTAGTGATTAGATAAAACGAGGTTATGTATAACAACTGCGCTACTTCAGTAGCTCCAAAGTTCGTTTTTTCAAACATGTTTTGATGTGAGAAAGATGATTTTTCAGTCAGTGACACACGCGACTCGGAAGAATAAAATAACTGTAAAAAAGTAACTGCACTCTGTTCGACCCTTTTTCGATAGCTTAAGTGATCGGAAACCTGAGATAATAAAGCGAACATTACGATGATTTTCGCTTTTGTAGACTAGTAAACTCGAAGTACCATTTGGCTTTCGGATAACACCGTCCTTTAAACTAGTTTAGCTCAGCCATATTTAAACATGTTTGAAAAATGATGCGGTCAGACCTAAACAAATAGATAGCTAATTAAAATAAAAAATCATACAAAATACCACTCATTTTTACCGGTTATGAACACGGAAGTTTCGATTAGTACGTCAGTTTGCTTAACTTGTGATGGTGCAAAAAGGGAAGCAAACCTTGCCTTACCCACTATTCTCTCGGTTTCCTTCCAAATTGATCTCAATTTGAGTCATGTATCTAAAAAGTATAACTGAATGATAGCTTACGAGGACAAAATGACATTGGAATTGAGTTCCAAGCTTCGAGTCTTTGTCATGCAGCTGATATTTTTGCTCTTCTAAAGATACCTAGACTAATCAATGTGGCCTTCTCAAAGCAATTTTTAAGCTTTTGTAGTCAAAAATTTTCCTCGTCAAACGTCACTTTAACGAACTAGAATTCCCCACTTTTTACCAGAAATTTAATAAACAACACCACATTAATTAATTTTGACCGGGAAACTCGCATTTGAATGCTGTTTATTTTAAGGGTGTTGTTTCAGCCAAGCAGTGCACGGCGATTACACTTAAGAATCTGGTGTCTGGTCTAATGAAGGTTTTTTTTCTTTAAATGAGGCTACTTCTACGCAGGAACCTTGAGAGTGCTGCCTCTTTAATTATATGGACAAAAAAGGTAATATTGAGAGAAAACTGCTCTTGCGCTTTGTCAACACAGCATTAAAATTTGGTCTGTTTTATGAATTTTATCGGACCTAAGTTGATAAATACTTAGGTAGCAAAAACTGTTCCTTTAAACCCTATTCAATGGATTTATTCAATGAAGTAAATAAGATTTTACGATAATTATGATCATTGTCGTTATTAACAAGATCACATTGAACGATCGGAGATCAGGAAAAAGAAAAAAGCTGTTGTTTTAATCTCTATTTAAAGGCATTAACGAGTCCTGAATCACTTGATTTGCTCTAAAGTAACGATTGTGCCAAAAATATTATAACAAACTATCCAAAGATTGTATAAATAAATGAATAAATAGACAAATGGAGAAATGTAAATCAATAACTAAACAAAAAGATAGATAAAAAAGGATCTGATAAAAAGAAATAAAATGCAACCATCAAGATATACAGTTACAAAGGTCACTGCTCAGCGATTTAAAATATCCAAATAAGCCGAAGTCAATTTTTTTCACTTACCTTGCAGAAGTTGAATTATCTATGCTATATTTATAATATTGAGCTGGGCTGACTCCAGAGGTAGGCCTGCCATCTTTATCAGTGAGGGAATATGAAGAATCATGGTTAGCAGGCTCTGCTTCACGTGCCGTGCCTCCGCCGTTGGAGAATCTTTCCGCTGAAGTCAACAGAACATCTCTTGTACCACTTAGTGATGTTTTCTGTACCTAATGAAAGAAATTAAGAGTACAGCGAGATGTTGACCTGAGAGATGTTATTCATGATACTACAAAAACGAAAGGTCGCCGGCCTTGTCTTCAGTTCATTGCTTACAATAGTCGTTAATCATTATAATATGTCTCTCATTATTTTCTCTTAGCACTAGCTGTATATGTTTTAATGTAAATTAAGGTGGAACTACAGAAGCCGACAAAATGAAATAGGTGTTAGCGGACGCGGCTTAGGCACATTCACCCATAAATTCAAATGTTGTTATCCCTCGACCAGAGACTAATGTCATGTTTACACTATACCGGACGTAACACTATACCGGACGTAAACAAGACAACTACTTTCTTTCAAAAGAAGTTGTTGTCTTGTTAACCTCCTTTACAAAGCAAATGCGTTTACAAACAATAGGGAGCTTAAGCAACGACGATGACGACGGTAACGGCAACGAGAACGGCAAATAAGCAATAGGCTTAGATTGGCAAAACAACAACTTTGCACGTGCATCACGCTACATTTCTTTGCCGTCACTTCACGACTGGGACGTGAAATTTATTCCACGTGTTGTGGAGAACGTGAACACAAGACAACGACTTTCAGTTCTTTTTCTTTTCCTGAACTTCGATAGAGTCTTTTACAATGAAACCCCAAAACAAATTTGCCAACGTTTGACGAATTGAAAGAGTTCGGTTGGAATAAGTGCGATAAAGTTTGAAGCAAATCATATTCACTTTTTGTAAAGTAAAGTTTTCGTAACCACCGACGTCTTTGTTGCTTAAGCTCACTATTGCTAAGTTAGGACGTCTAACCAAAGATATCAGTCAAAAGTAAAGGGAAGTAACAACATGACTAAAGCGCCAAAAAAGTCTAGTATATAAAAGGATCGCGCATTATCATAACCACACTTAACACTTACAGGCGTACGCTCTTTGCTAGTTGTCATTGCCTCTTCTTTTGCGTGAACAGTGGTTTTAGCCTTCTGCTTATTTTCATCTTCCCTCGAAAATAGTGTCTGCTGACTTTCTTTTATGTTGTTGCTTATTATAGGTGTAACTTGCAATGTCACTCTGTGTTTGGCATCCGTTTCATCTCCTTTTTTATATAGAATGTCTTTATCTCTACCATCTGTTGTTTCCATGACGGTTTGAGAATTTTCAGCTGAAGATTGTAGGGTCTGTTGATTCAAAAATGTAAGTTATTAAATGTGTGTGGCTTAATTGACACAGTTTATGCTATATTGTTATGCTTCCTTCAAACATCTCAGTTAAACTAAGGTACCAAAACATTCTGGAAAGGAAGACCTGCTTTTTATTCCAGTCACAGGCAGAGGCACATGTTTTGGTAAATTCTTTTCACAAAGCCGAATTAAATACCAAAGGGATGGAACTTGGTTAACGAAGTTAACAAAGGAATTTAGTTGGCCTGTTCTACGTCTGTTTTGATTCTTAGGCCGTAGTTACTCTGAATAGTTTAATATACTATTAATTCTATTTATTCTTAAGGGCGTTAATAAAGCACGAATCTGGTATATATAGAAGCTAATAAGAAAGTCAGAACTTTTCTCGTCATTAGTAGTGGAACTAACTTGTCCTTCTGAATTTGTGTTGATTGTTCTGGTCTGAGTCACCGTGTATCTGCCACTCTCTTCTGCTGAGGGCGATTTTAACTTAAGAAAGTCCCCTTTAGGGTCCTCGAAGAAGAATTAGACTACGCCTTCAGAGACAGAGGAAATATCGCAGGCGCGTGATTGTAGGATGCGCACATGGTTCAACTTACTTCTCAACGTGCAACTCTATCGTTTTCGAACTTCTTAATACGGACAGTGGAAAAAGCATCAAAACGGTAGTGTGGACGCAAATCAATCGACGCGTTGTTGATGACAACGAAAACGCATACTTTTGAAAAGGCATTAGTGTGGACAGGTCCTTAGGTTAGCAAAACAACAACTTTGCACGGTTTTTTGTACATTGCAACAACAACGACGTGACTAAGTGCCTAATTTCACAGGTTTTGTAAAGGACGTGAACAAGACAAAAAAGTAGTTGTCTTGTTAATCTCCTTTACAAAGCAAACACGTTTATAAACAAAAGGGAGCTTAAGCAAGGACGACGACGACGGTAACGGCAACGAAAACGGCAAAAAAGGAATAGGCTTAGATTGGCAAAACAACAACTTTCCACGTATATCACGCTTTTTTATGCGTTTCGTAACCACCGCCGTGTTTGTTGCTTAAGCTCACTATTGCCAAGTTAGGACGTCTAACCCAAAATATCAGTCAAAAGTAAAGGGAATTATTAACAAGATGACTACAGCGCCAACAAAGTCTAGTATATAAAAAGGATCATGCATTATCATAACCACGCTTAACACTTACGGGCGTGCGCTCTTTGTTAGTTGTCATTGCCTCTTCTTTTGCGTGAACAGTGGTTTTAGCCTTCTGCTTATTTTCATCTTCCCTCGAAAATAGTGTCTGCTGACTTTCTTTTATGTTGTTGCTTATTATAGGTGTAACTTGCAATGTCACTTCTCTGTATTTGGCATCCGTTTCATCTCCTTTTTTATCTAGAATGTCTTTATCTCTACCATCTGTTGTTTCCATGACGGTTTGAGAATTTTCAGCTGAAGATTGTAGGGTCTGTTGATTCAAAAATGTAAGTTATTAAACGTGTGTGGCGTAATTGACACAGTTTATGCTATATTGTTATGCTTCCTTCAAACATCTCAGTTAAACTAAGGTACCAAAACATTCTGGAAAGGAAGACCTGCTTTTTATTCCAGTCACAGGCAGAGGCACATGTTTTGGTAAATTCTTTTCACAAAGCCGAATTAAATACCAAAGGGATGGAACTTGGTTAACGAAGTTAACAAAGGAATTTAGTTGGCCTGTTCTACGTCTGTTTTGATTCTTAGGCCGTAGTTACTCTGAATAGTTTAATATACTATTAATTCTATTTATTCTTAAGGGCGTTAATAAAGCACGAATCTGGTATATATAGAAGCTAATAAGAAAGTCAGAACTTTTCTCGTCATTAGTAGTGGAACTAACTTGTCCTTCTGCATTTGTGTTGATTGTTCTGGTCTGAGTCACCGTGTATCTGCCACTCTCTTCTGCTGAGGGCGATTTTAACTTAAGAAAGTCCCCTTTAGGGTCCTCGAAGAAGAATTAGACTACGCCTTCAGAGACAGAGGAAATATCGCAGGCGCGTGATTGTAGGATGCGCACATGGTTCAACTTACTTCTCAACCTGCAACTCTATCGTTTTCGAACTTCTTGATACGGACAGTGGAAAAAGCATCAAAACGGTAGTGTGGACGCAAATCAATCGACGCGTTGTTGATGACAACGAAAACGCATACTTTTGAAAAGGCATTAGTGTGGACAGGTCCTTAGGTTAGCAAAACAACAACTTTGCACGTACATCACGATTTTTTGTACATTGAAACAACAACGACGTGACTAAGTGCCTAATTTCACAGGTTTTGTAAAGGACGTGAACAAGACAAAAAAGTAGTTGTCTTGTTAATCTCCTTTACAAAGCAAACACGTTTATAAACAAAAGGGAGCTTAAGCAACGACGACGACGACGGTAACAACAACGAAAACAGCAAAAAAGGAATAGGCTTAGATTGGCAAAACAACAACTTTCCACGTATATCACGCTTTTTTGTGCGTTTCGTAACCACCGCCGTGTTTGTTGCTTAAGCTCACTATTGCCAAGTTAGGACGTCTAACCCAAAATATCAGTCAAAAGTAAAGGGAATTAATAACAAGATGACTACAGCGCCAAAAAAGTCTAGTATATAAAAAGGATCATGCATTATCATAACCACGCTTAACACTTACGGGCGTGCGCTCTTTGTTAGTTGTCATTGCCTCTTCTTTTGCGTGAACAGTAATTTTAGCCTTCTGCTTATTTTCATCTTCCCTGGGAAATAGTGGCTGCTGACTTTCTTTTATGTTTTTGCCTAATATAGGTTTAACTTGCAATCTCACTTCTCTTTTTTTTGCGTCCGTTTCTCCTTGTTTATCTAGAATGTATTTATCTCCACCATCTGTTGTTTTCATGACGGTTTGAGAATTTTCAGCTGAAGACTGTAGGGTCTGTTGATTAGAAAATGTAAGTTATTAAATGTGTGTGGCTAAAGTGACACAGTTTATACCATAGTGTTATGCTTCCTTCAAACATCTCAGTTAAACTAAGGTACCAAAACATTCTGGAAATGAAGACCTGCTTTGTATTTTAATCTCAAGCAGACGCAAATGTTTCTTTAAATTCTTTTCACAAAGCCGAATTAAATATCAAAGGGATGGAACTTGGTTAACCAAGTTAACAAAGGAATTTAGTCGGCCTGTTGTACGTCTAACTTGATTCTTTAGGCTTTAGTATGTTAATCTGAATAGTTTAATGTATTATTAGTTCTATTTCTTATTGAGGGCGTTAATAGAAAGCGAATCTAGTATAATAAGAGGCTGATAAGAAAGTCAGATATTTCCAGGTCATTAGTAGTGGAACTAACTTGTCCTCCTGAATTTGTGTTGATTCTTCTGGTCTGAGTCACCGTGTATCTGCCACTCTCTTCTGCTGAGGGCGATTTTAACTTAAGAAAGTCCCCTTTAGGGTCCTCGAAGAAGAATTAGACTACGCCTTCAGAGACAGAGGAAATATCGCAGGCGCGTGATTGTAGGATGCACACATGGTTCAACTTACTTCTCAACGTGCAACTCTATCGTTTTCGAACTTCTTAATACGGACAGTGGAAAAAGCATCAAAACGGTAGTGTGGACGCAAATCAATCGACGCGTTGTTGATGACAACGAAAATGCATAGTTTTGAAAAGGCATTAGTGTGGACAGGTCCTTAGGTTAGCAAAACAACAACTTTGCACGTACATCACGATTTTTTGTACATTGCAACAACAACGACGTGATTAAGTGCCTAATTTCACAGGTTTTGTAAAGGACGTGAACAAGACAAAAAAGTAGTTGTCTTGTTAATCTCCTTCACAAAGCAAACACGTTTATAAACAAAAGGGAGCTTAAGCAAGGACGACGACGACGGTAACGGCAACGAAAACGGCAAAAAAGGAATAGGCTTAGATTGGCAAAACAACAACTTTCCACGTATATCACGCTTTTTTGTGCGTTTCGTAACCACCGCCGTGTTTGTTGCTTAAGCTCACTATTGCCAAGTTAGGACGTCTAACCCAAAATATCAGTCAAAAGTAAAGGGAATTATTAACAAGATGACTACAGCGCCAACAAAGTCTAGTATATAAAAAGGATCATGCATTATCATAACCACGCTTAACACTTACGGGCGTGCGCTCTTTGTTAGTTGTCATTGCCTCTTCTTTTGCGTGAACAGTAATTTTAGCCTTCTGCTTATTTTCATCTTCCCTCGGAAATAGTGGCTGCTGACTTTCTTTTATGTTTTTGCCTAATATAGGTTTAACTTGCAATGTCACTTCTCTTTTTTTTGGGTCCGTTTCTTCTTGTTTATCTAGAATGTATTTATCTCCACCATCTGTTGTTTTCATGACGGTTTGAGAATTTTCAGCTGAGGATTGTAGGGTCTGTTGATTAGAAAATGTAAGTTATTAAATGTGTTTGGCTAAAGTGACACAGTTAATACCATAGTGTTATGCTTCCTTCAAACATCTCAGTTAAACTAAGGTACCAAAACATTCTGGAAATGAAGACCTGCTTTGTCTTTTAATCTCAAGCAGAGGCAAATGTTTCTGTAAATTCTTTTCACAAAGCCGAATTAAATATCAAAGGGATCGAACTTGGTTAACGAAGTTAACAAAGGAATTTAGTTGGCCTGTTCTACGTCTGTTTTGATTCTTAGGCCGTAGTTACTCTGAATAGTTTAATATACTATTAATTCTATTTATTCTTAAGGGCGTTAATAAAGCACGAATCTGGTATATATAGAAGCTAATAAGAAAGTCAGAACTTTTCTCGTCATTGGTAGTGGAACTAACTTGTCCTTCTGAATTTGTGTTGATTGTTCTGGTATGAGTCACCGTGTATCTGCCACTCTCTTCTGCTGAGGGTGATTTTAACTTAAGAAAGTCCCCTTTAGGGTCCTCGAAGAAGAATTAGACTACGCCTTCAGAGACAGAGGAAATATCGCAGGCGCGTGATTGTAGGATGCGCACATGGTTCAACTTACTTCTCAACGTGCAACTCTATCGTTTTCGAACTTCTTGATACGGACAGTGGAAAAAGCATCAAAACGGTAGTGTGGACGCAAATCAATCGACGCGTTGTTGATGACAACGAAAAGGCATACTTTTGAAAAGGCATTAGTGTGGACAGGTCCTTAGGTTAGCAAAACAACAACTTTGCACGTACATCACGGTTTTTTGTACATTGCAACAACAACGACGTGACTAAGTGCCTAATTTCACAGGTTTTGTAAAGGACGTGAACAAGACAAAAAAGTAGTTGTCTTGTTAATCTCCTTTACAAAGCAAACACGTTTATAAACAAAAGGGAGCTTAAGCAAGGACGACGACGACGGTAACGTCAACGAAAACAGCAAAAAAGGAATAGGCTTAGATTGGCAAAACAACAACTTTCCACGTATATCACGCTTTTTTGTGCGTTTCGTAACCACCGCCGTGTTTGTTGCTTAAGCTCACTATTGCCAAGTTAGGACGTCTAACCCAAAATATCAGTCAAAAGTAAAGGGAATTATTAACAAGATGACTACAGCACCAAAAAGGTCTAGTATATAAAAAAGAATCATGCATTATCATAACCACGCTTAACACTTACGGGCGTGCGCTCTTTGTTAGTTGTCATTGCCTCTTCTTTTGCGTGAACAGTAATTTTAGCCTTCTGCTTATTTTCATCTTCCCTCGGAAATAGTGGCTGCTGACTTTCTTTTATGTTTTTGCCTAATATAGGTTTAACTTGCAATCTCACTTCTCTTTTTTTTGCGTCCGTTTCTCCTGGTTTATCTAGAATGTATTTATCTCCACCATCTGTTGTTTTCATGACGGTTTGAGAATTTTCAGCTGAAGATTGTAGGGTCTGCTGATTAGAAAATGTAAGTTATTAAATGTGTGTGGCTAAAGTGACACAGTTAATACCATAGTGTTATGCTTCCTTCAAACATCTCAGTTAAACTAAGGTACCAAAACATTCTGGAAATGAAGACCTGCTTTGTATTTTAATCTCAAGCAGAGGCAAATGTTTCTGTAAATTCTTTTCACAAAGCCGAATTAAATATCAAAGGGATGGAACTTGGTTAACCAAGTTAACAAAGGAATTTAGTTGGCCTGTTGTACGTTTAACTTGATTCTTTAGGCTTTAGTATGTTAATCTGAATAGTTTAATGTATTATTAGTTCTATTTCTTATTGAGGGCGTTAATAAAAAGCGAATCTAGTATAATAAGAGGCTGATAAGGAAGTCAGATATTTCCAGGTCATTAGTAGTGGAACTAACTTGTCCTCCTGAATTTGTGTTGATTTTTCTGGTCTGAGTCACCGTGTATCTGCCACTCTCTTCTGCTGAGGGCGATTTTAACTTAAGAAAGTCCCCTTTAGGGTCCTCGAAGAAGAATTAGACTACGCCTTCAGAGACAGAGGAAATATCGCAGGCGCGTGATTGTAGGATGCGCACATGGTTCAACTTACTTCTCAACCTGCAACTCTATCGTTTTCGAACTTCTTAATACGGACAGTGGAAAAAGCATCAAAACGGTAGTGTGGACGCAAATCAATCGACGCGTTGTTGATGACAACGAAAACGCATACTTTTGAAAAGGCATTAGTGTGGACAGGTCCTTAGGTTAGCAAAACAACAACTTTGCACGTACATCACGGTTTTTTGTACATTGCAACAACAACGACGTGACTAAGTGCCTAATTTCACAGGTTTTGTAAAGGACGTGAACAAGACAAAAAAGTAGTTGTCTTGTTAATCTCCTTTACAAAGCAAACACGTTTATAAACAAAAGGGAGCTTAAGCAACGACGACGACGACGGTAACGGCAACGAAAACAGCAAAAAAGGAATAGGCTTAGATTGGCAAAACAACAACTTTCCACGTATATCACGCTTGTTTGTGCGTTTCGTAACCACCGCCGTGTTTGTTGCTTAAGCTCACTATTACCAAGTTAGGACGTCTAACCCAAAATATCAGTCAAAAGTAAAGGGAATTATTAACAAGATGACTACAGCGCCAAAAAAGACTAGTATATAAAAAAGAATCATGCATTATCATAACCACGCTTAACACTTACAAGCGTGCGCTCTTTGTTAGTTGTCATTGCCTCTTCTTTTGCGTGAACAGTAATTTTAGCCTTCTGCTTATTTTCATCTTCCCTGGGAAATAGTGGCTGCTGACTTTCTTTTATGTTTTTGCCTAATATAGGTTTAACTTGCAATCTCACTTCTCTTTTTTTTCCGTCCGTTTCTCCTTGTTTATCTAGAATGTATTTATCTCCACCATCTGTTGTTTTCATGACGGTTTGAGAATTTTCAGCTGAGGATTGTAGGATCTGTTGATTAGAAAATGTAAGTTATTAAATGTGTGTGGCTAAAGTGACACCGTTTATACCATAGTGTTATGCTTCCTTCAAACATCTCAGTTAAACTAAGGTACCAAAACATTCTGGAAATGAAGACCTGCTTTGTATTTTAATCTCAAGCAGAGGCAAATGTTTCTGTAAATTCTTTTCACAAAGCCGAATTAAATATCAAAGGGATGGAACTTGGTTAGCCAAGTTAACAAAGGAATTTGGTTGGCCTGTTGCACGTCTAACTTCATCCTTTAGGCTTTAGTATGTTAATCTGAATAGTTTAATGTATTATTAGTTCTATTTCTTATTGAGGGCGTTAATAAAAAGCGAATCTAGTATAATAAGAGGCTGATAAGAAAGTCAGATATTTCCAGGTCATTAGTAGTGGAACTAACTTGTCCTCCTGAATTTGTGTTGATTCTTCTGGTCTGAGTCACCGTGTATCTGCCACTCTCTTCTGCTGAGGGCGATTTTAACTTAAGAAAGTCCCCTTTAGGGTCCTCGAAGAAGAATTAGACTACGCCTTCAGAGACAGAGGAAATATCGCAGGCGCGTGATTGTAGGATGCGCACATGGTTCAACTTACTTCTCAACGTGCAACTCTATCGTTTTCGAACTTCTTGATACGGACAGTGGAAAAAGCATCAAAACGGTAGTGTGGACGCAAATCAATCGACGCGTTGTTGATGACAACGAAAACGCATACTTTTGAAAAGGCATTAGTGTGGACAGGTCCTTAGGTTAGCAAAACAACAACTTTGCACGTGCATCACGGTTTTTTGTACATTGCAACAACAACGACGTGACTAAGTGCCTAATTTCACAGGTTTTGTAAAGGACGTGAACAAGACAAAAAAGTAGTTGTCTTGTTAATCTTCTTTACAAAGCAAACACGTTTATAAACAAAAGGGAGCTTAAGCAACGACGATGACGACGGTAACGGTAACGAAAACGGCAAAAAAGGAATAGGCTTAGATTGGCAAAACAACAACTTTCCACGTATATCACGCTTTTTTGTGCGTTTCGTAACCACCGCCGTGTTTGTTGCTTAAGCTCACTATTGCCAAGTTAGGACGTCTAACCCAAAATATCAGTCAAAAGTAAAGGGAATTATTAACAAGATGACTACAGCGCCAAAAAAGTCTAGTATATAAAAAAGAATCATGCATTATCATAACCACGCTTAACACTTACGGGCGTGCGCTCTTTGTTAGTTGTCATTGCCTCTTCTTTTGCGTGAACAGTAATTTTAGCCTTCTGCTTATTTTCATCTTCCCTCGGAAATAGTGGCTGCTGACTTTCTTTTATGTTTTTGCCTAATATAGGTTTAACTTGCAATCTCACTTCTCTTTTTTTTCCGTCCGTTTCTCCTTGTTTATCTAGAATGTATTTATCTCCACCATCTGTTGTTTTCATGACGGTTTGAGAATTTTCAGCTGAGGATTGTAGGGTCTGTTGATTAGAAAATGTAAGTTATTAAATGTGTGTGGCTAAAGTGACACCGTTTATACCATAGTGTTATGCTTCCTTCAAACATCTCAGTTAAACTAAGGTACCAAAACATTCTGGAAATGAAGACCTGCTTTGTATTTTAATCTCAAGCAGAGGCAAATGTTTCTGTAAATTCTTTTCACAAAGCCGAATTAAATATCAAAGGGATGGAACTTGGTTAACCAAGTTAACAAAGGAATTTAGTTGGCCTGTTGTACGTCTAACTTCATCCTTTAGGCTTTAGTATGTTAATCTGAATAGTTTAATGTATTATTAGTTCTATTTCTTATTGAGGGCGTTAATAAAAAGCGAATCTAGTATAATAGGAGGCTGATAAGAAAGTCAGATATTTCCAGGTCATTAGTAGTGGAACTAACTTGTCCTTCTGAATTTGTGTTGATTCTTCTGGTCTGAGTCACCGTGTATCTGCCACTCTCTTCTGCTGAGGGCGATTTTAACTTAAGAAAGTCCCCTTTAGGGTCCTCGAAGAAGAATTAGACTACGCCTTCAGAGACAGAGGAAATATCGCAGGCGCGTGATTGTAGGATGCGCACATGGTTCAACTTACTTCTCAACGTGCACCTCTATCGTTTTCGAACTTCTTGATACGGACAGTGGAAAAAGCATCAAAACGGTAGTGTGGACGCAAATCAATCGACGCGTTGTTGATGACAACGAAAACGCATACTTTTGAAAAGGCATTAGTGTGGACAGGTCCTTAGGTTAGCAAAACAACAACTTTGCATGTACATCACGGTTTTTTGTACATTGCAACAACAACGACGTGACTAAGTGCCTAATTTCACAGGTTTTGTAAAGGACGTGAACAAGACAAAAAAGTAGTTGTCTTGTTAATCTCCTTTACAAAGCAAACACGTTTATAAACAAAAGGGAGCTTAAGCAACGACGACGACGACGGTAACGGCAACGAAAACAGCAAAAAAGGAATAGGCTTAGATTGGCAAAACAACAACTTTCCACGTATATCACGCTTTTTTATGCGTTTCGTAACCACCGCCGTGTTTGTTACTTAAGCTCACTATTGCCAAGTTAGGACGTCTAACCCAAAATATCAGTCAAAAGTAAAGGGAATTATTAACAAGATCACTACAGCGCCAAAAAAGTCTAGTATATAAAAAGGATCATGCATTATCATAACCACGCTTAACACTTACGGGCGTGCGCTCTTTGTTAGTTGTCATTACCTCTTCTATTGCGTGAACAGTAATTTTAGCCTTCTGCTTATTTTCATCTTCCCTCGGAAATAGTGGCTGCTGACTTTCTTTTATGTTTTTGCCTAATATAGGTGTAACTTGCAATGTCACTTCTCTGTATTTGGCGTCCGTTTCTCCTTGTTTATCTAGAATGTATTTATCTCCACCATCTGTTGTTTTCATGACGGTTTGGGAGTTTTCAGCTGAAGATTGTAGGCTCTGTTGATTAGAAAATGTAAGTTATTAAATGTGTGTGGCTAAAGTGACACAGTTTATACCATAGTGTTATGCTTCCTTCAAACATCACAGTTAAACCAAGGTACCAAAACATTCTGGAAATGAAGACCTGCTTTGTATTTTAATCTCGAGCAGAGGCAAATGTTTCTGTAAATTCTTTTCACAAAGCCGAATTAAATATCAAAGGGATGGAACTTGGTTAACGAAGTTAACAAAGGAATTTAGTTGGCTTGTTGTACGTCTAACTTGATTCTTTAGGCTTTAGTATGTTAATCTGAATAGTTTAAAGTATTATCAGTTCTATTTCTTATTGAGGGTGTTAATAGAAAGCGAATCTAGTATAATAAGAGGCTGATAAGAAAGTCAGATATTTCCAGGTCATTAGTAGTGGAACTAACTTGTCCTCCTGAATTTGTGATGATTCTTCTAGTCCGAGTCACCGTGTATCTGCCACTCTCCTCTCCTGAGATCTGTGAAGGCGATTTTAACTTAAGAAAGTCCTCTTTAGGGTCCTGGAAGAAAAATTAGAATACGCCTTCAGAGACAGAGGAAGTTTGCATTGGTTATAATTATCATTCACAGAGTTGTTATCCTTTGGGATTTGCCCTTCTACTTTTTGGGTTTTGCATGTGATAAGATGATTCGTAGGAAAAGAAAGAAAAAAAAGTTTTTTCCAAGGGGCCTATCATCCATGCAAGTAAAAAAATCTTCCAAAATTCTATTTCTCAATGAATGACTCCACAATTCCAGACTAACCATGGCTTTTTCAAAGTCAATTGTCAATTTTTTGTGATTGGCATGCATTTCGCTGTATATCTAATTCATACATGCGATGGTAATTTTGTGCGACACGCCTCTTGTAAGATTAAACATTTATTCATGAGTTGTTGTTGTTTTGATCTGATGTCGTAGTGTGCCGCCATTCTTTGCTACACTGTGAACCATCCTGGCCACTTTGTCACTTTTTTCAGTGCAAACCAAGAATACTGAATACTGATTTTTTTAAACTTAAACGTTTCTTCCGAAAAAAATTACCCGCCTTAAAATAATTGTACTCAGATTGTGTGGCAAAAAGTTACGAAGTGGAGTATCACTGAGAACATTAACCACACAAGATGACACTATGTACAGTAAATACTAAAGAAGTCTCCCTGAAGTTTGAATACAAATATGCGCCAATAAAACATGACTTCAAAAATGCAGATTATAATTCCTACACTGACTTTTATGATAAAATTTCCGGTCAAAAAAGAAAGAAAGAAAGCAGTCGTTACCAATCGGAAAAAAAAATTCCGTTAAAGAGGAACAACGAGAACTAAAAACAATCGTCCACCTGCAAAACTAAACCCCAACAGCAAAACAAAAAATATTTGATAACCGATACCAAAGCGGCTTCGATAGCGCCTTTAAGATGTCCCCAGCTCTTCATGAATTCCGTTGGCTCAATGTTTGTTGCCAACCACGAAACGAACCCATAAAATTTAATGACTTTGTCAGCTTTTATCTTGGCAGTGATTTCAGAATCTAAAGTGTTACACCATCTTGTATGTTAATGATCCACTGCATTTTTTTTCTTGAAAGAAATTAATTATTGTGAATTAGATACAATATTTCTGACGAGTTATAGGATGATTTGATAACAAATATAGCAAATAAGACCGATAGGATTTTTGATGATATCTTAATACGTACAGGTGTTGGTGCTTTGACGCCTTGGTTTCCTTTTTCATCATTTGCCTTTTCAGATGTAATTGCCTCTTTCGCGGTAAGAACAGTGGTACAAAGTATCGCTGCTTTCGCCTTTTTGCCTCGCAGATACAACTTTGTCCTTAACAAGACCTTCAGTGAAATGAGCAACAAATCCATCTCTATTTCGACTCGCAACTGCGCCATTTGCTTACGAGTTCTGATAGGCCGGACGTTTTTTCATCTAAGGGTTGATTTCCACTCTTGCGGTTCGAACGCATGTAAAATTTTCGCGCGTAATTGAAATAGAGGCAATGTACGGAAGGCCACGCGTAAACGTAAAAGTTGAGTGAGGCTCAACTTTTCTTTTATGCGTTAAGAAGAGAGGGCTTGTTAGCGTTGCTGCAACTATGAGTTGAGGAAAGCTGCATTAGTTCAGATTGAGTCCTATAAATGATAAAGGATAATGGTTTCTTGATTACACAAACCTCTAACTTCTCCAGGAAAACCACATTAGGCCGAAGATCTACACTATAAACCCGCGTGAAAGAACCTGGCAAAAAAGGTTCTTGTATTTTGAATTAGTTATCTGCAGGTTCTTAATTTCTAATATATAGATTTAGCCAGGGATAAAAGCGAAGCTCCCGTCAATATACTGATAATTTACCAAAAAAAAAAATCGTGTAATACTAAATAGTGACGGCAACGAGAACATTTAACATTTCTTTGCCGTTGTTGTTGGAACGTGAAACTTCCTCATTACACGTTTTATGGAAAAAATGTTGTATGTGCTAACAAAAAATTTTGTTGCTTGTATTCCTTTTCGTTTTTCTTTTCAGTGCCGCTCTTTTTTCACCTTGCTGACTGCTAGCATTTCTTATTTTCTCACCGCCGCTACAAAATGTTCATGTTGTCCTTGCTACGAAATTCGTCTCCTTTGCTTTTTATCGCTCGCTCTAGCTCTACATGTCGTTCTCTTTCTAGTTGAGTTTCGCTAGCCTGTCGCGTAGTTTCTCGTTTTCTCTGTCTTTCTCTTTCTCATTCCAAATCTAAGGATATGACAATTAATCTAAGCTTTATACTTTAGACAACACGGATATAGAAACAATTTCCGCTTTCCGTTTTGTCTTAGTGAGTCTTGAATTGTCTCTGCTTCACAAGAAGCGGTTGGTCATGCGATTTCCCGTCAAAAAATCTCCATTTGTAATTGGGTTGCCATACCTGTTGATGGAGTTTTTTTTTTTTTTTTTTTTTTACATTGATGTAGGTGTGGTGCAGACGGAAGGCGTACGGGCAGGTGGCAGCAAGTCACTAACAAAATTTCCCGGATCATAGACAACCATATTTTCTAACCCATGGTGCACCGCTGTGCACGCTTCTCTCCGCTATGAAGTAGATGGATTTTGGGTTAGGGTTAAAAACGAAAACTTGGGTGTGGTCCTGAGATAAACAGTATTTTATTCACAACTGTATATTACAAACAAGCTTTTTTTTTTGCAGGGTCCATGAGGTAGTTTACACCATGTGCTTTATGTAACCTTTTTTGTTGTTGTTGTAGGAATGACAATCATATTAATACTCTTACTTTTTGCTATTTTCTGATTATAAGTTTTCAAATCTCAAATTCATTCTCCTTGTAAACGTTTATGATAATTCAACTTTAACCCAGATAACCCTGGCAAAAAGGTTTTTATACTTTGGGTATTAAAATGGCAAATATTTTTTGCCAGCAGGTTCTTAAACCACTAGATTCTTACACGCAGGTTTTTACCGTATTAGGGATCTCAGAGTCACTGATAAATGTGGAAATATCTTTGGACTTAAATATCTACGTATTTTCAGGTAAAAGACCTTATATGTCCTATAGAAGAAGTGGTATAAAATTGGTTAAAGAAATGAAATAGGGAAGGTCAGGAATTTTTAAGCGTTATGATGTCTTAAAATATTTTTCATATGCCTAATTAACGATACATAATTGAAAGGAAAACCAATTTGGATAAATTGGTCATGAAAGCGAAACATAGATACCCGGTAAGTAGTAGTTGTTGAAGAACTCCTTTCACTCTCATTTGTCACAATTCGCGTGGTTTGTGTAAAAGTGTAACTTCCCTCTCCTAAAGTATCAGGGGGTCGTGCTAACTTGTGAATTTCCAATTCCAGTTCCCGGAAGAAAAGTAGGCGGCAAACAAGTTTATCTCTGTTATAACTGACAAAAACGGAGTAATGCTCAAATGTTCTCCAAAAAATCTATAACTACTAATAAATAAGAGTAACATTAACTGCCGCAGACGAGTAGCAAAGACTTCAGGTTCAAGTTCAAAGTTATTGAACGCTTTGGATACATGCCATAATTGATCCTTGCCCGCAAAATAGCCTATAGCTAATCGAGGCGGGAAGGCAAAGTAAAAAAAGTTACAATAACTCTACTCGCTTAAAGCGCACGTCCACTCGCTCAGAGCCCACGTGCACTGAAGTAAGTCTGTCAAGCAAGATTTTACACTGCACTGTACCTTGGGGTCTAAATCTTTGGATATAGGGCTGGATGCACCGCTCGAAGCTCTGGAGGAGCCTCCTGACTGTCTTCGAAATGGAGACACAACCAAAGATCTTCTCTGAAAAGATTAAAGAAATGAAGTGACTGCCTGTTAAAAAGTATCAGTAACTTGAAAGTGTACGCACGGGTTTGCAAGTGTATAAGCAAATGAAAAAAGTACAGGATGATGCTTTATTTGAAGTGAATGGAAAGCACCGGATCCAATAGTATAACAATAAGCTTTAACTTCTACATTCTTACGGCATACTTAATTGGGTTGGCCATCACTCTTTTTGTTATTTTTGCTCGTAGCTAGAGAATTAAAAGAAGTTGCACTCTATCTGAGCGTTTCCACTTGAAGAAAAAAAAATGGGCGTATGTAAAGAGTAAGAGAAAGTGAAAAGGAAAGAAAACAAGTTCTTGTAAGAAGAGTGATGACGCCCTAATCTGATAATAATTTAACAGGGTGCTCTAGATTTGCTCTATAGGGATATAAGTTGTACATGAGCTCGTGATCCCTTTTGGCACTTGATAAACTGCAGGATGTAGAAGTGTGTGGGTCACATGTCACAATCTTGCTAAAAAGAATCATAAGAACGCGCCCGCCAAAAAGCTCCAATGGCGGTTTATATATACAACTAAGCTAGGTAATATAGTTTTCACTCAATTACGTTTGTGTTTCGTTCGGCCACAAAATCTAAAAGTAACGTGCTTCACTTATCTTACCTGCTCAACACTTACGCCTTGAGCTAAAGTCGAAGTATGGAGTAGTGTTTTTTGTCCAGATTCTTTGTCTACTTTAAAGTCGTGGAATGCATCGTCTTGATCCTTTTCTCCAGCTCGTGTGATTGTTTGGAAGTCAACTGTAGTGTTACCTAAACGCGACGTTTCATGGCGTGTCGTGATTGTCTTGAAACCATATTCCTGGCCCAAGAGTAATCACAATTAGATATTAACCATGGAAAGAAGAAAAGTAGTTGTGAATTTGCTTTGTTACTTAACTTAATCAAAAAAGAAATAAACGAATAAAGATAGAAGTTCAAAATACCAAAATAGCAACTACAGGACTGTTTTAGTTTGTTCCAGATAGCAATTTTGACGCGAGACTTTTAGCGTGTACAGCGTCAATGCAGGAATTGATTTACTTAAAGTTTTCCGATTTGTTTAATGAAGAAAATAAAGAATCAGTAAAAGTTTTTTTACAGCAAGGAGCCCAAAAGTGTGACCTCCTTTAATTAATTCACATTCTGTCATGATACGATTTCTTGACACGATACATCATGATAAGCTGATTGGTCGTCTTGAGTCTGATTTGGGAATAACTGACAATGCGCTTGCCTGGTTTAAATCGTATCTATCTGACCGGTTTCAGCGTGTCTCTGTAAATGGTACTCTCTCTGATCAGTTTCCTTTAAAACATGTTTGGGCCCCTTGCTTTCCACTATCTACACGCGTTAACTGTTTCAGATCGTTGAACGCCACCTCCCACAAGTTCACTGCTACGCGGACGATACACAGTTGTATGTATTATTCAGCCCCAATCGATCTGCGGATGCTGATTTTGCTATCAAGTCCATGACTGACTGTATCAGTGACATTAGGAGTTGGATGATTTCAGATATTCTTATGTTAAACGATGATAAAACAGAATTTTTAATTAAAGGTACTAGGCAACAGCTGGCCAAGGTTAACATCAATTGCTTTAGCGTTGGGTCGACTGATGTTTGTCCTGTAACAGTAGCTAGAAACCTAGGCTCACGGTTTGATGAGCAGCTCACTATGTCAACTCATATTAGCAAGTTATGTGGTGTTGCCTTTTACCATTTGCATAATATCAGACGCATTCGCAAGTATTCGTCTCGAGAATCAACGAAAATGCTTGTCCATGCATTTATTACATCTCGTGTTGATTATTTTAACAGTCTTTTGTATGGGCTGCCCAACTACCAGCTAAACAAATTGCAGAGAGTTTTGAATGCCTCAGCCAGGCTAGTTAATAATGCCCCTAGGTTTTGCCACATCTCACCCCTTCTTCGTGGTCTGCATTGGCTTCCTGTTAAAACCCGGATACAATTTAAGATACTGATAATTACGTTCAAAGCAATTCACGGCCTTACTCCTAAATATATATGCGATTTACTAACATTTAAATCGTCCTTATATAACCTTAGATCAGGTAGTATTTTACTTTCTATGCCAGCTGTTCGATCGAAGACGTTAGGTGATAGAGCTTTTATGGTAGCAGCGCCAACGCTCTGGAACTCTCTTCCAAAAGAACTTTGTGCGATTACTAATGTGAACAGTTTTAAAGCGCATATATTAAGACTTATCTTTTTAGAACTTTATGTTGGTGAGCAATTCTTACTTGCATACATATATATTCTTTTTATTATCATATTTTTTTTTTAATGCATTATCTTTTATTTGTTTCTTGTAAAGTAATGCAGTTGTAATGCGCAGCTGATCATTCTCATGTTAAGCTGCGCACAATAAGTTCATAAATTATTATTATTATTATTATTATTATTATTATTATTATTATCATTATCATTATTATTATTATTAAGGCATTAACCAATCAGAAGTCGAGGACAGTTTTCAGCTGGCTTTTGATTGGATTAAATCTGCACGAAAGAATGCGAATAAATTAAAAGCGTCACACTTTTGGGCTCCTTGCTGTAAAACAAAAACTAATAGTCTCAGTGATTATTTCCTCTTGACCTTCATCTGGGTTTGATACGAACATTTTTAACTACCCACTGGAATTTAAATGAAGCGGATTAGCGTTACCTCCGTCATCAGTGATGTTTCGAAAGGACTTATTACTTCCTTCTTCACGATCGTAACAGAGCTCCCTTTGGCCGCAAATTGATACAAATATGACAGGAACAACGTAATAAGAGTCTTGTCGGCAGTATCCTTGTCAAAATCTACACAAAGAAATAAGAACAAACGTAAAATATATACTTTGAAAGAGTTCTTTAAGTAAAATTGGTATTTGCGTACTGACTGTTTAAAAACTTGAAGAACCTGCTTTTCATCAAAACTTTGAAACGCTTAACGAAGAAAAATCCGAAAAACACATTATGTAAAATAGCCCCTGAAGATCGATTCATTAAAATTGCTTCCGTGCATATGTTTTCGTGGAAAAGCTTAATGTATTATAAATGGAAAAACCCTTCTTCTATCCGGAATTTAACTAAAGATGCCTCAATTGCCAATCTTACCTTTAGGGTCGAAAATAGCTGGCATGCCATATTCAGTAGTCGCCAGGTTTATGGCATGCGCACGACGACTCATTTCGTCCTTTGAACTGATCGTGTCAAGATCAAACAGAGAGGGACTGGGAAAAATAGAACAAACAAACAAAATAGCGCGCCTTTACTCATGAAATTCTACTGCTTAATCTTTGAGGTGGAAAAAGAAAAAACGCTCCTTCCCAGTCTAGACTTATGATATAAACTGCGCACCGATTATGATTGAGGCAGTCGTGTCCATACCTGTCCAATATTTACTACATGTTTTAGTTTTAAAATTAGATTCAAGTAGTAAACCTCGTGCGACAGCGAGTGCGAGTTGTAAAACAATAATGACCAATTGTGTGTTCGATACGGAGCCTTCCAAGTGGTAAGACTAGCGTCGTCAAAAATGGTGAAGCTGCATTTCATTTGGACAGTTTGGAGACAATTCGTGTGAGCAAACAACTTCGTCCCCAGGGCTTCTCGCTTGACGTTTCTTTTTGGACGATATTAGCACTATTGACGTCACTTTACCGTATACTACAGGTTACGAAGAATCAGCTGAGAGATTGAAGCAATTTAGAAATGGAAATTATTTTGAATGAATAACCATTGATTTCATTACGCACACCTGTGGCTTACTTCTTAGAATGGAAATACTTTCGACAGCCTCAGCTGCGGATTAATCTTCTAAATGGGCCAAAGCTTTTATGACAAGGATGACCTAAAAAGAAATTCTGATGTCACGTGAGAAAAATTTTAAAATCAGCTATTGGTCGCTCCGGCCTCCTCGCTGGTGTTCGATGATGACTGGAGATAAGGTGGTAGGGAGATCAAGAGCTTTTTCAGCTTTTTCAGTGTTGGCTTACTTGAAGGAATGAAGAAGAATGTTGAATGCCAAACCATCCTTCCAGTCGGTGGTCAGGTTACTGATGTGCACATTGCTGTTTCTGTTATTGATCAGAGAAATAAAGAACCTACATCACTACCTTGATCGGTAAATTACATTGAT
>NC_133201.1:57491149-57493649 GCF_958299795.1 Porites lutea | reverse complement strand
GCACAGTTTAGATTTTTGCATGACGTAAAAAAACTGTCTGCCTAATAACCTACTTGCCTTTTGAAGGCAACCTCATGTGAGGGACTTAATGTTTCAATTCAGATTGCTGAAATGTTTTCCACAGCAAAGAAAGTTTTCTAAAAACGCACAGTATATAAGAGCTGGGACAGCAGTGGAGTAAGGGAAAGAGGGCGTTCCCTATCACATGCTAAAGCTTGTTTAGTCACCCCCGTTAACTTTGTGAGCCTGATTAATTACTCTCAACAGTGATTTGTTCTTACTTCCGGAAAAGTCATTCTCAGGCTATTCAAAGACATTCACAAGTCGATTTCTTGGAGTGCAAAGAAGAGACAACTTACAGGTAATATTATTATTAGGCCAAGATGGTTCGTTTCTCACTGAGCCCTGTGACGATATTGCATTATCCAATCAGATTTTAGTATTTACATGTGCGCGCTCGGGCTCGCTTTGTCACAGTTTACTGTCATGGCCACTTGTGAGTTCACTATGTTCTGATTAAACAAGTTGAAGTTTAAGAACGTGAGCCAATTCTTTATATGGTGTCAGAAGTAAACGGCCAGAACCGCGTTTGGTAAAGACAAGCAAGTTTTCATTGATAAATTCGCAGCTTAACACATTGAAGTCGTCGAAATCTAGTCAAATATGCCGAGTGATGGTGATGCGAATTCAGGCGCTACCGCGTCCGCTACCGCACCTTCTGCAAGTATTATGGCTTCTTCATTTATGTGCAATGTATCTTTACCGCCGAAACTGGAAATACACAGTGGAAAATTGTCGAAAGAGTGGAAGCAATGGCGACAAGTATGAGATGCTTACGAAGAGGTGACCGACCTTCGAAGTAAAACGAGCCGCCTTCGCGTTGTAACGTTTATCACCTGCATTGGTAAAGAAGCCCTCGAAATCCATAATGGTCTACCTTTTAGAAGTGAAGAGGAGAAATCCGACATAACCAAGGTCCTGGAATTGTGGGAGACGCATTGCATTGGCAAAACCAATATAATTTACGAGCGATACAAATTCAATAACCGTTCTCAAGAACAAACAGAATCCATCGATACGTACGTGACAGCTTTGCGAGCTCTCGCCGAAACTTGCGAATTTGGAACCTTGAAAGACCATCTTATCCACGACAGAATTGTGTGTGGAGTCCGAGAAAATGCTGTTAGGAGGAAATTACTGCAAGAATCTGGTCTTACTCTGTCAAAATGTGTGGATATCTGCCGAGCCGCGGAAGCTACGTCGGCACAGCTCAAAGAAATGGCACCGAGCCAACAATCGAGTGAGGTTGATTTGGTCGCGAAAGCAGAGCCTAAAAAACCAAATTCGCGCAAGGAAAAGAAGAAATCTCCTAAAGATCAGCTCCTCGAGGAATGCAAGTTTTGTGGCCGTCCGCATGAGCGTAATAGAGCGAAATGTCCCGCGTATGGTCAAATTTGTTCTTCCTACGGAAAACCTAATCACTTCGCTGTAAAATGTGGAAAGAAATCCAGCGATTTCAAGAAGCCTTCTCAGAAATCCAAGCATAGAAAGGTCCATCAGCTTGCCGACAGCGATGACGCAAGTTACTCGTCTGAAGAAGAAATTTTGTCTGTGTCCTCTCAAAACGCTGTCAATACTGTGGAAATGTCGGAATTCAAGAGTAAAATATTTGCACACATCGAAATTGAAGATGTCTTAGTGAAGATGCAAGTCGATTCAGGAGCCTCGTGCAATGTGTTACCTCGTAAATTTCTGCCAAAAGATACTGTGGTTGACACAACCGAAGTAAAATTAACCACCTACTCTAAAGCTAGTCTGAAGGTACTGGGTGTGGCAAAAATCCAGTTACGTAACCCGAAAAATCAGAAGAAGTACTGTGTTCAGTTTGTGGTCATTGATGAAGATTACACTCCACTCCTTGGTTCTACATCAGCACAGGAGATGGGACTGATCGCCGTTCAGCATGAAAACATCCTAAATGTTAATGAAACTGTGGTTAAAACTGACTGTCAAGGTCTAACCATGGAGGAAGTTACTGCTTCTTACAGTGACGTATTTAAAGGCCTAGGATGTATGGAAGGAGCTCTTCACCTGGAAGTAGATATGACTGTTGCACCTGCAATTATGCCTCCTCGTCGTGTGCCTCTAACATTGAAGAATAGGTTAAAAGATGAGTTGACTCGCCTAGAGAAAGCAAGTGTTATAGTCAAAGAAGAAGAACCAACCGACTGGGTGTCAAGTCTAGTTGTTACAGAGAAACCTAACGGGAAGCTTAGAGTATGCATTGACCCTCAGCATCTCAATAAAGCCCTGAAAAGAAGTCACTATCCGCTTCCAGTCATTGAAGACATACTCCCTGAGTTAACCAATGTTAAAGTGTTTTCAAAAGCAGACCTTAAAGATGGCTTCTTGCAGATACAGTTAGATGAAGAATCCAGCAAGCTGACTACATTCCAAACCCCTTGGGGCCGGTACCGATATTTGCGAATGCCTTTTGGAA